>NW_020327211.1:245000-493719 GCF_001858045.2 Oreochromis niloticus | reverse complement strand
AATAAAGAAATGAAATGAAAGAACAACCTGGTTCTGCTCAAATTCACCAATCAGAGATACTGCCTCAGTCTGCTTCATCAGGCTGTGTACTTGTTTCTGCCATGGAGCGTTAACAAGAATCTGAGGTCCATATTAGAAAAGCTGCTAAAATCATAAAACTTTGCAGAATTGTAATAAATTAGCAATATAAATTACAAGTCTGTGATAGTGTCTAAATTTGTAGTGAAAAAAAAAAAAACGTGGACCAAGGTGGGATTGAACCCACGACCTTTGAGCTGCAGAGCCGTGTCATTACTGATTGCGCCACCTGGAAAGGGGGCGGCGGTCTGAAAGACAGATACTTGGGCAGTCAGAAAATAGATCGCGGTGAGAGGCGAAAAACGCCGTTTTTTGGAGTTACAAAACGTCGTGTAACTCAAAAACTAGGAGGGCTAGCAGCATAATTCTTGTACTGGGTGAATCAGCGGACTTTGGTGTACTTTCACTGCGATTTTCATAGCTCTTTGTGCCTCCATCGCGGAGATTTGACGAGAGAAGAAACGGCTTCATTTCCAGAGTTTGAAGACTGAGAGAAGGACAGATTTCCACCCCTCAAACAAACGTAATTCATTGCTCAACGATAAGATAATTGTAAAAACTGCTTGCACTGTGAGTGTCAGCAGTGTCTGAAGATATATTGGCACAAGCCTCATGTCCTAACTTTGCTTTGTTAAAGAGATATGGCAATTTGAAAATGCCTCCCGTTACAGAATTTCAGCTCTGAATTTCAAAACCTCCCCATAGACTTTGAATGGGGACTTGTCAGACCTTGTGTCACTCCGAGGCAAATTGCGAAAAATCGGTAAACCTCACAATAAAGATAGTGACATTGTCTGAAAGCCAGCAAAAATACCTACGTTTTGATGTATAATTTGTGGGGATTGAGTTGAAATTGAGTGAGTAGCAAGAAGTTGTTTAGACATGAAGAGAAAATTCAGAACGGACCAGCACTCACTCTGACTTAATTGCATAGCAACCATAGCAACGCATGTATTTTCTGAAAAATCACAATTTTGCAACTGAAAACTTAAAGAGAGATAAGATTAAAACGGTAGAAGATCTGAAAAAGCTGAATCAGACAGGAATAGCCCAATAGTCTGAGAACATTTTAAAGTTTGAATGGAGTTTCTAGGTGAAAGTATGACAAAGTAGTTAAGTTTCAAAGACAAGCAAGTTTTAGCAGAATTGTGGAAGTTTCCCATTCATTTCAATGGGACAAATTAAAGGAAAAAAGTGTAATATTTTAAAAAGTATAACAGTAATAAACACCAAAAGTCATAGCCATCATTAGCAGAAAGAGCAGAACAGTATAGAGTTTGAACTGAGAAAATCGGCTGAAAACTGAGAAAGTAGTTAAGTGCCAAAAAGTGTACGGAAGCAACTAGAGGAACTAGAAAATTTGCATTTCCTGCGAAAATGCAGTGTGGATGCCTTAATGCTGAAGCTGTCTGATGAAAAGCTGAAAAAGATGAAAAGTTGCAAAAAGTTGTATGGTGGTGAAGAACTGAAAATTGTACTGAAAACAAGTGAAGAAGGATAGGTTTTTGCTTAAAAGTGGTGAAAAGCAAAAAATTCTACTGAAAAGGGGTAAAGACAGCGAAATTTTGCTAAAACAAAAATTCTGTAAAAACTGCTCCGACCGTGAGTGTCAGCAGTGTGTGAAGAGGAATTGGCACAAGTCTCTTGTCTTGACTTTGCTTTGTTAAAATTATTACTAGGATTTAGCACAAACACTATGATTTGGCTCAAAAAACTTTATTTTGCAGTTATATTGTGATTTGCCAGAAATACTATGAGCAATAATAATATGACATAGCAGAAATACTGTTATTTTGTGGAAATACTATGATTTGGCCAAAATACTATGATTTAGCAGAAATACTATGATTGAGCAGAAGTACTAAGATGTAGTAGAAGTACTTTGAGTTAACAGAAATACTATTATGGAGGAGTAATACTTTAACATGGGAGAAATATTGATACAGACACACAAACATACACATACACAGAGCCTAAAGGGAACAGAGGCTGTTAAGAGTCTGGACTTGGTATATCTAGGTCAGCTAAATTGGCTGCACCTGCTGTAATCATCTCTTACACACACAGACACACAGAGAGGTATAAGGTTTCTGCAGTTTATTTCTCACATTCAGGATTCCCCTCAAACAAATGGCCATAATTTCCTAACCATAGGGGCTAGAAAGCTCATTCTGACATCGTTTTGTTCAGAAGAGATGGGGGAATCTGCAGGTCTTCATAATTCAGAGATAAAATATAGATTATTGAAGATATATGACTTGTAACACACTGTAACTGAGTAGAGGCGAAGCAAAACTGCCTTGACTTGGCCTCAAACAACGTTTTGTAACTCTAAATCTATATGGAGCATCAAAATCATTCTTTCACTGTAAGAAACAGCAGGCTTTGGTGAACAGTCATGGAAATTTTCAGGGCTCTGTTGCAATCCATCAAAAAGATATGACGAGAGAAAAAAGTGTCTCATTTCCAGAGTTTGAAATCTGAAGAGATCTGAGCAAGGGACAAATTTCCTACTCTCAAACAATATGCAATTCATGGCCAAACGGTAATAGGTGAGAAAAAAATTCTTGAATTGTGAGCATCAGGACTGTCTGAAGATATATTGGCACAAGCCTCATGTCTCAACTCTGTTTTGTTAAGGAGATATGACGATTTGAAAATGCCTCTCATTAGAGAAATCCAGCGGTGATTTTGAACAAGCTCTCCATTGACTTTCCATGGAGAGTTTTGAGACTTTGTGTTGGTCTGAGAAGATTTGCCAAAATTCTATAAATCCCACAACAATGATAGTGACATTTTCTGAAAGCCAGCAAAAATACCTACATTTTGATGTATAATTTGTGGGAGTTGAGTGGAAATTGAGCGAGTAGCAAGAAGTTGTTCGGACATGAAGAGAAAATTCAGAATGGACGAGTGTACACTCTGAGTTAATTGCATAGCAACCGTAACAACGCATGTATTTTCTGAAAAATCACAATTTTGCAACTGAAAACTTAAAGAGAGATAAGATTAAAACGGTAGAAGATCTGAAAAAGCTGAATCAGACAGGAATAGCCCAATAATCTGAGAACATTTTAAAGTTTGAATGGAGTTTCTAGGTGAAAGCATGAGGACGTAGTTAAGTTTCAAAGACAAGCAAGTTTTAGCAGAATTGTGGAAGTTTCCCATTCATTTCAATGGGACAAATTAAAGGAAAAAAGTGTAATATTTTAAAAAGTATAATAGTAATAAACACCAAAAGTCATAGCCGGCATTAGCAGAAAGAGCAGAACAGTTTAGAGTTTGAACGGAGAAAATCGGCTGAAAACTGAGGGAGTAGATAAGTGCCAAAAAGTGTACGGAAGCAACTGGAATATAGTGGAATAAAGAATAAAGAGAAACAGGAACTCAATAGTGTGGAAGCCCTATTAGGGCATCCACACAATAATAAAGAATAAAGAGAAACAGGAACTCAATAGTGTGGAAGCCCTTTTAGGGCATCCACACAATAAAGAGAAACAGGAAAACAATAGTGTGGATGCCTTAAAGCATCCACACAATAAAGAGAAACAGGAAAACAATAGTGTGGATGCCTTAAAGCATCCACACAATTATATTTAGTAACACTGTGCATATATAAATAAGCTTTCGGTGCGTAATATGAGGGATGGTTTACACCTTTTATTTTCTGCATATATAAAAGGAAAAGGTATTTCACTTTAATTTTTCCCCTCCCATCACAACATTTTCTTTTTAATTATTGCAGTTATACATTTTAGTATGGTTTCCCAACAACAGTGGCGACATTTTAAAAAAAAGCTTATTTTGACAACACACTGTGTTTAAGAGGAAAGACTTGGTGGCCATTAACAAAGTTCAGTTCAGTTCAGTTCATTTTTATTTCAAACATATACATTCACCAATATTTCATAAAATCTTTCCATGCAGTTGTTTGAAAAGGAGTAGGCAGAAGTATATACTTATTTAGCCCTACTCCCTCAGGTTTACATCCTCATCATCTAAATTTAAACAACAAAAACGTTTACAATGCCTTCAACTTAGAACATAACATCACAAAAAATATTTTCTCATGTTCAACTAAAACTATATTTAGATTTGCTCATTTGTAGAAGAAAATAAACATCAGTTTGACTGCTGTCTTGGGTTAATTGCATTTTCTTCATTCTTATACTTATTTAAAATTTCTTTTTTGAGTTTTATTTTAAACTGGTTTATATCACTACTGACCTTTATTTCTTCTTTTAACTCATTCCAGAATTTAACTCCCGCTATTGAAATAGACATCCTTTTCAATGTTGTTCTTACTCTTTGTAATTTTAAATTCCACTTCCCTCTAAAATTATACCTCCCTTCTCTTTCTAAGAACCATTTACTTGTTTCGATTGGGACCATCCCTTTCCTTGCCTTATATATTATTTGCACTGTTTTAAACTTCACCTGTAATTTTATAGCTTGTGTCTTAATAAAGAGTGTGTTTGTGTGAGCCCTATACCCCTCCTGATTTATTAATCTAATAGCCCTTCTCTGCATTATGATTATAGTCTGAATATTACTTTTATATGTATTTCCCCAAACCTCTACACAATAACTCATGTATGGTAATAGTAAAGCACAATATAACATATACAATGTTTTCCTATCCAGAAATTGTTTTACTTTCCCCAAGAGTGCAATGCCCCGTGCTAACTTTCCCCTCACATAAGTGATGTGTGATTTCCAACAGGCCTAATGATCAATGATCACACCAAGAAATTTTATGGTATTAACCCTTTCTAGATATACATTATCAACACAAATTTCAATGTTAATGTTTTTCTTATAGTATGTATGAAATATGATGGTAATGGATAAAAGTCAACCAAGTCAGTAATGGTAAGATATTGCAGCCTTATACTTTCCTTTGTGGTACTCAGAAAGCTACTCTGCTTGGTGTACATCCAACACAAAATACACTGCTGCATCATTTTTGATTAAAATAATAAGAAGCTCTCCAAACTCAATGGACTCCTCATTTTTTGACACAAGGAAATTCCCCTTTTTATACAATGTACCTTTATACTGCATCTCTGTGCAAACACTAGTATCAATTCCTGTAAAGCCAAACTGTCTCACTGCATATTTAATGGCATCACTGTAGAGGTCAGGGTAAAAGGTGCAACTGTCTTTCACTTTTAGAAACTGACTGCATCCTGGCCCAGCTGAAAGATATGCCTGAAACATCTGATGTCTTTCAGATAAGGTTTGGCAGATGTTTTTAAAGTTTTTCAAACTCCTGGCACATCTTTTGAAGTAAAACGCATAGTCCATAACCTAATCAAGGGGCCAAATTTCAAAATAAGTGCAGGATAGTGACGGGGGAAATGGTCGCCCACAGCAGAATTGTAGCTTTCAGGTGTGCGCTGTGGACCACAGACATTTGGATCATTACTCTGAAACTCACTTCGTGTGATTTCACAGTATCTGCAAAAGTATTCAGAGCGACTGAAGTTCTCAGTAAGCCCACCAATGTTGTGTGAACCCAAATTATCACCAGCAATGCTGTACAAAGCTGCTTTGACTATTTCATCACCAGAAATGATACCATTTTCCTCCAAATCTTTTAAATCTTCTACCACTTTTGAGAAAACCTTTGGGTTTCTAAATTTTTTAAGGTCATTCTCTCCACATAGTAAGACAAGGGACATGTGATCAGTATTGGACCGCAAATGAGCAGGCAAATTTGCCACAGATAGATAGACTGCAACCACTTTGTGTTTTTTCTTAGCTGAGCCAAGAGGATTAAGAATTTCAAATGCATCCTGGTACAGAATTAGCTTCAGGCATCCTGGATTTTCAATGAAAAACTTGTTGGACTTAAAGTATGGGCAGAAATTTGTGCCATCAGAAACTGAATTTGAATAAGTTAAATTTGAATTTGAATTACTCGGATTGAATCTGAATTGTAACTTGAATGAAAGCTTTTGAAAACTGAATTTGAATTAGTCTAATTTGAAATTGAATTTATGGTTTGAAAATGAATTGATTTGCTTTGAAACTGCATTTTATCCTTTAAAAATTCAGCTCTCGAATAATTTCAGATTCACTTCTCACCATTCAGTTTCAGTTCTACAATTCAATTTCAGTTCCAAAATTCAGTTTTTTGGGACTTACATCCGGTTCCGGTTCAAGCGCAGATTAATAGAACTACAGACTGATAGCGTTACTGATGGGAATCTATAGCGTCTTGAGCTGAATTAAGACTTCAGAAGTCATTCCTCATGTCGAATGACCAGCGGATAAACTCTCAGGTTGGTAATAAATGTATTACGTGTATAAGAACAAGTGTCATGTTAACAATTGATAGCCGTACAGTAACTTTTATGCTTATTGTAGCTGTTAGCTAAAAACGCTAATTTAGCCTAGTTTGCCCTGAATTCAGCTTTGACAAACAAATATGATCGACTGTTTCTAGAAGAATTCCAAAGTTGTCATCTTGTACCCTGTCAGAGCCCTGTATGCTTGCAGAGACCCCTACAGTAGGGAAACATGCAAAACGCTGTCCAAACCTTTGTATTTGAGCTTTATTTATGTCTTACACAGCATCCCAACTCTTTAGCGAACTTAATAACTTTAGCTACAGTGAATAGTTAGTCTCATTCATTAGTGCAGCGTTACTGGATCACCTCTGTTTGAAGTGATATAATATGATATACAACTATCACTGTGTTTAACTATCATAATAATTCTTAGGGTACTGAGTGCATGCTTAATTAGATTTTTTTTTAAACATACTGCTCCATTGCTATGTTTGACAGGCTGAAGTTGTCGGGTCACCTCCTAAATCGACCATCTTTTACAGGTGTTTTGTGCCAGAAATGGAGTGTCCACTGAAGACTGAAGATACTGAATCTCTACGCCGTGCCATTGATCCCTCCTGTGCCTTCATCTAGACAAGAGACATCAACTTAACCACTCTCACATGCTCTGTACCTACATCACCTTCCCTGACAGTCGTAGCTTGGCTCATCTGAGGGTGAAATTATAAGAATGTTTTATTTTGCAAAGTGCTCTCTAGGGTTCCTAAATAAAATATGGCATTGAGGTCATTTCTTTTGAATTAATCCCTTCTTCTGAAATATAAGAACCTCTCCTGGTTTAAATGGCACTTTCTGTTCCTTACTTCCTGTTCCACTCCCAACCCCAAATAGATGCTGACAAGCTGACACAGTAACATGGAAGAGGGAAAGAACCTGGAAAGGACTACTACAAATAAACCCAATGCCTAACAATGAAAAATGTAAAATAAGAACAATAATAATAATAATAAAGATAAAAGATGAAGTAACAAGTTTTTCGTTTTTTTCTTTATTCCAAATGATCATCCAGATGTCTGTGACATGTGATGACAAACCCCATAATGGAAGGCCTTTGTCATCACATGCTTAAACTCATCATATATTTTTGCATATGCTGAACAGGCAGTCAGACATGCTGTAACTGTGGGGTAGAAAACTGCATGAACACCATACAGCAGGGGTCTCAAACTCCAGTTATCGAGGGCATGGAAAAGTTGCATGACACCGGCCCTCGAGGACTGGAGTTTGAGACCCAAACATTGTTGAACTTCATGAAGACTCTGAAGTTTCTCTTCTCTTCTGGCAGGACAGGAATGTCGCCTTGTCCTGTGAGCCACCGTAAGGATGTACTTAGAGTAGAACTGGAGTGTCACCGGCCTCAGGCTCTTCACCTTTTCAAAGACAAAGCAGTCATTTAGATAAAATATTAGATATTGTTTACCTGTAAATGCACAAAGAGAATTTAGAAATGTAATTATTGTCAAGAGTGAAAAAGCACTGATAGTGTAATCTACAGCTGTGGCCAAACGTTTAGAGAATGAGAAGTGTTGTTTATTTACAAAGTTTGCTGTTTCAGTGATAGTTGTATATCATATCACTTCAAACAGAGGTGATCCAGTAACGCTGCACTAATGAATGAGACTAACTATTCACTTTAGCTAAAGTTATTAAGTTAGCTAAAGAGTTGGGATGCTGTGTAAGATATAAATAAAGCTCAAATACAAAGGTTTGGACAGCGTTTTGCATGTTTCCTTACTCTAGGGGTCTCTGCAAGCATACAGGGCTCTGAGAGGGTACAAGATGACAACTTTGGAATTCTACTAGAAACAGTCGATCATATTTGTTTGTCAAAGCTGAATTCAGGGCAAACTAGGCTAAATTAGCGTTTTTAGCTAGCAGCTACAATAAGCATAAAAGTTACTGTACGGCTATCATTTGTTAACATGACGCTTGTTCTTATACATGTAATACATTTATTACCAACCTGAGAGTTTATCCGCTGGTCATTCGACATGACGAATGACTTCTGAAGTCTTAATTCAGCTCAAGACGCTATAGATTCCCATCAGTAACGCTATCAGTCTGTAGTTCTATTAATCTGCGCTTGAACCGGAACCGGATGTAAGTCCCAAAAAACTGAATTTTGGAACTGAAATTGAATTGTAGAACTGAAACTGAATGGTGAGAAGTGAATCTGAAATTATTCGAGAGCTGAATTTTTAAAGGATAAAATGCAGTTTCAAAGCAAATCAATTCATTTTCAAACCATAAATTCAATTTCAAATTAGACTAATTCAAATTCAGTTTTCAAAAGCTTTCATTCAAGTTACAATTCAGATTCAATCCGAGTAATTCAAATTCAAATTTAACTTATTCAAATTCAGTTTCTGATGGCACAGATTTCTGCCCATATTAAAGCTTTGTCTGTCACTTATGTCTCCAAAAGCCTCAGAGTCAGTTTCACAAGACTGCTGTGACACTGAATTCTTCCATAATTCTGATTCTAATGAGCTGCTTAGTGTTTGTTTCACTGGTATATTGTAGGCAAACCGTGGTGTCATATTTCCAACATTTCCAAGGATCCAGATCCTGAATTTGGACACGCCATGAGGCTTCAGTTTTCAGGCCCCATCTTATCTTAATGACCTTGTAGTACCATATCACCCTATTAGAGCACTTCGCTCTCACACTGCCTACTTGTTGTTCCTAGAGTATTTAAAAGTAGAATGGGAGGCAGAGCCTTCAGTTTTCAGGCCCCTCTTCTGTGGAAGCAGCTTCCAGTTTGGATTCGGGAGACAGACACTATCTCTACTTTCAAGATTAGGCTTAAAACTTTCCTTTTTGCTAAAGCATTTAGTTAGGGCTGGACCAATTCTGTGGAGATGAACAGGTCTGTGATACTTCAATGTTCAGCTATTTGAACTTGACAGATGAATGAATTAAATGGATCAATCACTCTTACTGCTCCTCAGAAGTAACGGCCCTCAATCAAGACCTGGGTGGTGTAAATCCACATGTTCTTTGTTTCTCAGTGTAAAAGGTTTAAATGCTGTGACGTTTTGTTTTTTTAGGATTTCAGTTTAAAAGTAGTTTAAATGAGGTAACAGCTTCAGGTTGTTTTTGCTATTTTCTTACTTTCAGTTTAAGACAGAGTAAGAAGTCTTGTTCCTGTTTTTTCTCTGTGGTCTCAGAGTTGAAGAGATAAAAATGTGCAAACAATGAATTTATTAAAAGAAAAGAAAAGCAGAAGTCCTGTGAAGAACAGTTTGACACCTCAGCTGTGAGTGAGCTGTTTTCACATTAAAAACAGGAGTGACTGTCATGATAAGTCTGTGAAGGTTCTCAGTCATCCAGGTCATCGTAGTCAAAGGAGTTTGCAAAGAAAAGCGTCTGGACTTCTTTAAGTTGCTTGAAGACGTTTCACCTCTCATCCGAGAAGCTTCTTCAGTTCTAAGGTCAAATGGCCGAGAGTCCCAGATTTAAACCCAGTGGGAGTATCCCCCCAAGGAGGGACAAAGGACCCCCTGGTGATCCTCTAATCACATGCGCCCAGGTGTGAAAGCGGGTGTGGGACCTAATCAGCCAGGGTTTCGGGTGAGCTCACTGTGAAACCTGGCCCCACCTTGTCATGTGAATTCCTGAGATCAGATGGCCCAGGATGTGAGTGGGCGTTAAGGCGTCTGGGGAGGGAACTCAAAACTGGATTATAGATGGCAGACAGTTGGTGTCGTAAACCACCGCCTCTGTTCAAAGATGGTCGCTCACAGTGGACATAGATGGCCTCTTTCACTCCTCTTTCAAACCATCTGTCCTCTCTGTCCAAAATGTGAACATTGGCATCCTCGAAAGAGTGACCTTTATCCTTAAGATGCAGGTGGACTGCTGAGTCTTGTCCTGTGGAGGTGGCTCTTCTATGTTGTGCCATGCGCTTGTGAAGTGGCTGTTTGGTCTCTCCAATGTAGAGGTCTGGGCATTCCTCACTGCACTGTACACGAGAGGTGCGAGGATGGTAGCAAGGTGAAACCTTGCTACCATCCTTTGTTACCATCCTTTGTGGTAGCAAACCTTGCTACCATCCTTGCACCTCTCGTGGGGAACACCCCACACCACATCAAGAACTCCACCGACTTCACCGACAAGGTCCAGAAACTTACCCTGGATCCAGATGAAACCATGGTGTCCTTTGATGTAGTCTCTCTCTTCACTTGCATACCCACCACAGAAGCAGTGGAGACTGTCAGAAAACGACTACAAGAAGACAGCTCCTTGGAAGACAGCACCAACTTCACACCCGATCAGATTTGCACACTGTTAGACCTCTGCCTTACCACAACATACTTCAAATACAACGAAGGCTTCTACAGACAAAAACATGGCTGTGCCATGGGCTCCCCTGTGTCACCTATTGTAGCCAACCTTTACATGGAGGAAGTGGAAAGAAAGTCTCTTGGCTCTTTTAAAGGGAGAGTACCCAGCCACTGGTACAGATATGTAGACGACACCTGGGTCAAAATCAAGACACAAGAAGTGGAATCCTTCACTGCGCACATTAACGCTGTGGATAAAAACATCAAGTTCACCAGGGAAGACACAAAGGACAACTGTTTGCCTTTCCTGGACTGCGCTGTGCACATTGAAGAGAATGGCAACCTCAACATTGAAGTTTACCGGAAGCCCACACACACGGACCAGTACCTCCTCTTTGACTCCCATCACCCTCTGGAGCACAAACTTGGAGTAATTAGGACCCTACACCACCGGGCAGAACATGTTCCCTCTAAGCCTGAGGGAAAAAAGAAGGAACACACACATCTAAAGGAAGCACTGAAAACATGCGGTTATCCGAACTGGGCGTTCATAAAGTCAGCAAAGAGGCACAGAAAAGAAGATCAGACACCAGCGAGGGAGGATAAGAAAGACAGACGCAACAACATTGTCATCCCGTATGTAGCCGGTGTATCAGAGAAACTCAGGAGAGTTTTCTCCAAGCACGACATCCCAGTGTACTTCAGACCCAGCAACACACTCAGACACAAACTGGTTCACCCGAAAGACAAAACTCCAAAACACAGACTGAACAACGTGGTGTATGCAGTACAGTGCAGCGAGGAATGCCCAGACCTCTACATTGGAGAGACCAAACAGCCACTTCACAAGCGCGTGGCACAACATAGAAGAGCCACCTCCACGGGACAAGACTCAGCAGTCCATCTGCATCTTAAGGTCAAAGGTCACTCTTTCGAGGATGCCAATGTTCACATTTTGGACAGAGAGGACAGATGGTTTGAAAGAGGAGTGAAAGAGGCCATCTATGTCCACTGTGAGCGACCATCTTTGAACAGAGGCGGTGGTTTACGACACCAACTGTCTGCCATCTATAATCCAGTTTTGAGTTCCCTCCCCAGACGCCTTAACGCCCACTCACATCCTGGGCCATCTGACCTCAGGAATTCACATGACAAGGTGGGGCCAGGTTTCACAATGAGCTCACCCGAAACCCTGGCTGATTAGGTCCCACACCCGCTTTCACACCTGGGCGCATGTGATTAGAGGATCACCAGGGGGTCCTTTGTCCCTCCTTGGGGGGATACTCCCACTGGGTTTAAATCTGGGACTCTCGGCCATTTGACCTTAGAACTGAAGAAGCTTCTCGGATGAGAGGTGAAACGTCTTCAAGCAACTTAAAGAAGTCCAGACGCTTTTCTTTGCAAACTCCTTTGACTGTCATGATAACATCAGCTCTGTATTTGTGAGGATTCGTCTTACTTGGAGGTGTGATCCCAGATAGCAAGGAAACATTGAAACAATGTTGAGTCAATATCAGGCGACGTCATTGAAGCAACGTTGAAGTGTGACGTTGACCCAACGTCACTCTTGCACCCATTTTTAACGTTAAAACAACGTCAGGTTTTGATGTTGAATCAATGTTGAAACCTGACATTGATTCGACGTTATATTTTCGAATACTGTTGACATTGAAACAATGTCAGATTCTGATATTGAAACACTGTTGAGCTATGGTATTGATTTTCCACCTCTTTTGCACAGTTGCTTTTTATTGAAAAAAAAAACAAAAAAACAAAAAAGGTCAATAGACATGTATCATTTGCAAAATACTTTATTAAAAGACAAAGTTTCCTATTTACATTTCTATGTTTCACGTCACTTTTTATTAGTGATGGGGATGGATGATGTGCGTCCTGCGCGCCACCCGTACGATCTGGAGCATATCTGAGCCATTTCTGGACTGCTTAAGCAAAGACCAACTCAGACATAGAGTTCGCCCCTACCTGCTGCGCCAGGCCATCTAGGACAAAAATAGACACACACACAAAAAAAACAAAGACAAAAAAAGGGAATTAGAGCACATGAATAAGCTCTTGTTAATTGTCTTCAGCAGGGAGAAAGTAAACTCCTAGGCTGATAAACATGAAAGTCACCAGGCGGAAATCAGCAAACTGCTGCATTTGATTCCCAAAGAGCTATAAGCTGAAAATGTGATATGTCTTAGCATGGTGTGCCGTGTATCACCAAAAGAAAAAAGAAAACATGGGGTCCTCGGGCTGTACAAAGTGTACAACCCGAGGACAAAACAAGCCGAAGACCAAAGACTCCATCTCCAGATTAACCGGACATGAAAGTCTTGTTATTAAGAAAGACAAAGTAATATAGCAAAAAACAGACATAGGAAATGTGAAACGCACCCAGCACATCAATTGATCCCTTTATTGTTCACTTTAGGCTCATAAAACTACAATAAATGGTAAAACTTACCAAATATGCATCTGCACAGCGCTGTCTCTTTAAATGCCCTTTTTTGCTTTGTCTGGTCCTTGGTTTTTTTTCCCCTGCCCAGTTGAGTACAGAAGCCAGCTCCTTTGTAATGGCATAAGCCATTACACGGCGGACTCGCACCTCCAGTGTGGTCCAGCAGCACCAATCAACGCAAAGCGTCTCACCTATAGACACATTTTATGAGATGGAATTAGCGTGTCTCATGTCTTAAATGTGTATGCAAGTGCTTGTGTGTTTACTTCATGTAATTGATGATAGAAACATGTCATTTAGTTTTCCCTAAAGCCTGATTTTCAAGTCATACAAAGAATAAACCAAAGTATTGGCAGTACAATGTATTTCTATTCCCTTTTGTTGGATATTCATTTGTTAGTTCTTGTAACTGCTAAAAGTGTTTACTAGTTTTTGCCTGTCACATATATTTGTCATACCATGTAAACTGTGAAATTCCAAGATTTTCAAACTTGCCTTGTAATAGTGGCCTCACAGAGTCTCTGGAATCTGCAGGAAAAAAAAAAAAAAAATCACAACAAGATGACATTCAGGAGTATAAATTGGGGTTTTTTTTTTTTAGATAAGAGTACAATGACATTGTGATGCAGCTTTAAAGCTTTTTTAAAAGCATACCATCTATAGGGAAGACATCAGACTGCATGCTGGCGAGATCGCAAAGCTGTGTCGGTTCGTGCCAGAGTGGCGAAAGGTGCCGGAAGCTGGGTGTGGCATTATGATGGTTGCTATCAGTGGGCTGGGGGGCAGACTGCGGAGTGATGAGGGCTGTTTAGAAAAAGATAATTTTTTAAGTATTTAAGAATACAGACAACTTGTCAAAAAAGTTTCCTCGTGTCAGACACAGATATGTACACAGACACTAGACAGTATTTTATTACCTGGTATTTTCACTCGAGGGGCCTGGGGAAACCGTTTTTTTGTAGGCTGCTCATCCTCTGAGTCCGTATATGTGTACAGGGGATTTGGTCTAAAGAAAAGAAATTAAAAACGGTCTTAAGTAATTGTAAATATGCTTTTGGCATATTGTTTCCTAAAGTTAGTTTGATTTCTAACAACACACACAGGAAACAGAGACGTGCAAGAAGGTACAGTATACAATGAATTTTTGAAGTGCACAAGTGTATACGGCTTTGCATTTTTAAAAAGTTTACAAACTTCCACTTTTTGGACTATATTATGTGGTGATATTGCAGTATGCAAGCACCACAGATATGTATAAAAGACAAGATCATAAATTCTTAACAATCAAAGATATGTTTGTGAATAAAAGGGTTTTACTTGTGCTTTCTTTTAAGACTGGTCTGGGTTTCTTCTTTGGACTGAAGGTCAGATCACAGTGTTCACGTAGAGATCTCTGAAGACTGCGTTCTGCTTGGTGAAATGTGCCTGGAAATACAAACACAATGTACGGCCAGACATACATTACGTGTGGACAAAAGGTGCAAACGCATAGAAAAATCAGCATTTTCAAAAATACGCTGGTACGTGTGGACGTAGCCTTATTCATTATTCAAGGCACAAACGGAAAGTCATGTACGCGTGCAACGTAAAGTTAGGTCAGCGTGCAACGTACAGTCACGTGGGCATTCAAACTGAGTCTAAAGTTTTCGTGTGCGAATTGAAGCGAGTGCTCTCCAATCATCAAAAGTAACAAAGTCATTGAACACGTTTATACAGTTAACTTTACGTTTATCAATCATATATCACAGATTTAGAATTTTTTGTAGTACTAAGCAACTACAGAGCGAAAGTCTGGGTCAAGCGCCGAGGCGACGGCAAGAACAAAGGAACCCTCGAAGCGTTAAAGCTAGCTTTGTAAGGGAATATAACGAAGAAATTATGAAACGAAAATGTTTTCTTTGTTGATATACTTTGTTCGCAGTGCAATTTATTTGTTGCCGGATTGTAAGTAGACACAATTTCGGGCTGCCACATTTTGTGGGAGCAACGTAAATAACAGTAAAAAACTTGTTAATGTACAACATTAACGAGTTTTTTACTGTTATTCAAATGCAAACATGGAAATAACGAGTAGGAAAAAAAATCATTCATTCTTACCTTATACTAATCGTGGTGCAGGCCAGTGCAGTGCATGACCTGATGCCTTCTCCGGTCAATTCCGCTGAGAGTAAATCAAATGTCCCGCTCTACTGTAGAAGACAATGAATACCTGGGGGGATGTACCAATGTGAGAGGGGTGCTGCGGAATAGTCCAAGTGATCACTGCTTTAATTTCCCGGTCAACTATACATAAATTGCAAGTAGACATGATTTTTTAAAGCTGGTGAACTAGACCAAGTCATTGATAACAAATGAACAATGAATCTACTTTGTCTGGTACTTTATACCCGATCAGTTGCAATGCAATTTAATGCTCAACTACAAATCGATGGTTTTTGATGGTGACCGGAGCCGAATGATCGTCAACTATAAATAGACGTTTTCTCGACATTGTTGTTGTCACCTGGTCGACTATAAATAGATCAAATATCAATGACAAAAAAACAACGGTGAATCAACATCGTTACAACGTCTCTATAGTAAGACCGTCGGTTTACCACAGTATTTCAATGTTGTTACAACATTGGCATTTCAACCCCGACCATATACGACGGTTCGGATGAAAAATCAACATAGATTCAATGTCGTCTTGCTATCTGGGATGTTTGTCTTTATTCTGTTTGTTCCTGTTTCCATCACAGCTTATTGATGCACACACTTTAATGCTACGTCCACACTAGCCCGGATAGACTTGAAAACGGCGATTTTGTCTGAAAACGCTCCGCGTCCACACTAGCATTTTCAGTCATTATGCATCCACATTGAAATGGCCGACAACGCTTATGTTCCAGTACTGCGCATGTGTGAAACGCAAGATGATTCGACCTGCCTCATTTCTTTCTGCCATTTATTTACTTACTATTTACTTTGAAACGTTGCGGCAAAAGGTTGAGGAAAAGCACCGAGTTTTTTAAATGGACTAACAATAAGGTGGAGTTGTTGCTGCAAGTAACACAAAAGTACAAAGTTGCCAAAGCGAGTGAGAATTAAATAATTTGAATAAATTATTTAATTCTGGAACATGTACAGACTGATATTAATCTTTTTTAGGGCTGTCAGAACTGAGAGCAAACAAAACAACTGCTCTATAATGACCTCTGCTATCTTAGTTTAATTGGCCACATGACTGCATCACATGACTAAAATGCGTCATCGTTTTCGATGGCGCATTTTAGTCATGCTCCGGGTTCGCTGTCCATACTGCGATGCGAAAACTGCATTTTCAAATGTATCTGCTTTGGAGAGCGTTTTCAAAATGCTCTGTTTTCCTTGACCAAAAACTCTGTCTCAGGAGGCCAAAACGAAGAGAAAAAGATGAAAAGAAAAAAAAAAGATGTTTTCAAACAAAAATGTATTACTGTGGACATGGCCTCAGGCCAACCTCATCAGCATAGAATAAACCTAATAAATAAATATTCCTCTTATATCAGCCATAGTTCAGATTCCTGAGTCACTTTAATCCTGTTTCTGTGAGGATGACTCTGATTCTCTGTGTCAGTATCTGGGCTGTAATGTTTGTTTTATTGTTGCTTAAAGCAGTTAAAGCAGAAAACATCACAGAAACTAGTCACTAAGACACTCAGACAGTTCCCACTTCAACTCCATCACTGTGAGATCCATCAGGTCAGAAGTGATATTCAGTGGCGACATCAGCAGTGACATCATCCTGGACAAAGGCTGGCTCATTTCCATGGAAACGACAGGTGTGTTACCTGTGGGCAGGGTTAAGACATCAGGACGGAGCACCCATTTCATCCCTAACTCAAACACGGCAATGGCCAAAGAGCGCGGCTAAAAGCTTTTAAATATTACTCTTTCTGGGTCACAAAATAAACTTTTAACATATTTTTAGGTGAGAATGTAGCTGTGTAAACTTCAAATATCTGCTCGATTTATCAAGACATCACATATTTGCAAAAGTGCTCCGACGTTTTCGGAGACGTCTGTTACCCAACAGCTTGATAGCTGACTGGGAGGTCGAGGCTCAGTACAGCTGGCGAGAACAGCAAACTCCTTGTTTTTTTAACTACCCCCGCGGTCTTTCACTACTCAGGTTAAACATGATATATAAGTCATTTGGATGACTTAAAAATGTTATTGTTTGGCTTTTTTTCAGTGTTTTATTTGTTCCTGAGTAAATCGGTTTTGTTATAGTAACTTATAGTTTTCACACAGCTGAATAAACGTCAAACAGAGAACTGATTAAACTGAAGTGTGAGATGATTGAGAATCTATGGCTGTGTCCTGTTGTATTTTAGATAGCAAGGAGCAGATGGCTGAGTATATTAAACTCCACCGAGACAAAGTCAGCCTCTGTGGGTTGCAGGTACAGCAATAGTATGCAGTTTTTAATCTGAGTGATTTTTTTGGTCTTGGGGTCGTAATTTAGTACATTTTGCTGTGGATGCTGATCAGGGACTAACATGATTGAGATGTTCTATTATATTCTGTCTGTTAGGGCAATTCTTATGAAGATGGGCCTGGCGGGAAAAATCACCCCTTTGCGGGCAAGGTCAATTGCCACTTTTGATTTCCTCTGCTTTTAGGATTGCAAGTATCCAGGGTCAGGCAAGGGAGTGAGTGGGAAGCCCACTGCTGCTAAATGGCGCTGCTCTGCCCTTATGGATGAGGTGTTAGGGCAGAGCCTTCTACCAGGCTCCAGTCCTAATTGTCTCCATCCAGGAGGAAATTCCAGGGCCAAGTTCAGCAGTGGGCCAGCTGGAGCCAAGAGTGGACAAAAGAAAGACGAACAGGAAGGATGAATTTTTGGAATTAATAAGAGAGGGCGTGAGACTGCAAGTGGAAATGGAGGAAAGAAGAGCAGAGAGAGTGGACAGGCTTCTTCACAGTCATATGGACAGTCATATCTCCTGGGGCCAACTAGCTGATAGTTTTGGATCCCTTGCCACTTTCCTCTCTGACACTGTTAGCAGTCTAGGTGTTCTGTGATATAGCTCTTTCAAATTTGATAGATAACTATCCTCTACTGTCAAATCTAGCTTTTACCAACTGCTTCTTATTTCTAAGGCTAAGCATTATGTAACACACAAGGATCTTGAAAAGCTCATTCATGCCTTTGTGACCTTCTGATTGGATTACTGTAATTCCCTCTACTTCTGTCTCCAGTCTGCCTCCTCCATAGATTGCAGTTTGTCCAAAATGCTCCGGTACACCTTTTGACTGCAACCGGAAAGTTTGCCTCTTTCACTCCTGTCCTTGCTGATTTGCACTGCCTCCCTATCAAATACCATATTTAATTAAAGTATTGCTGCTTACCTTGCTGCTTGAAACTGGGACTGGGGAATAAACAGACATGGGAACGTAGCTGACTGGTGTTAAGGGTCCGATATTGAGGACGAGAGTAAAACAACGATGGTCCAGAAGAGCTTGATCAAACAATTGATTTTAATGAATACACGCAGCGTGGGGAGATGTATGCAAACAGCATCAGATCTCCACCCAAAAATACACTTCAGATTGCTTTTATAATATCAGGGTATTGTAACGCCCCCTCTTGCGTTTACAAGCACATAATTTGCATCTTAAGAACATTGTTTGCCTCTTTTACAGACAATGATCAATCTTAAGAGATAAATGCAGACACAGAAGTTCCCCTTTCTGGCATCCTTTTCCAAATATGGTGATGATCTCAGGCCTTTGAGGTCCCCATGGACTTGTCCTCCTTCTGTCACCTGTTGTCAAGTAAACTCTAGTGCAACATGTTGCTGAATACACTCAGGCCTTTGCTCAGCTACTATTTTTACTGTAACAATATACTCAGCATATAAGCTTTTAAGATTATAGATTTAACTCAACGATTTAAGTGGTTATAACTGCACCTGTAATAAACATGTTAATATGTGATTATGATACCCCTGTAATGCAAATTATAACATAATGCCAGCAGCTGCAATAAATGCTTGTATGAAATGATAATTAATGCAACGATAAAGATGATGGTTATGAACAGTAGCAGTAAAATAATTTCTTTAATCGTACACTGGGGAGACAGAAAGGAAACAGAGACAGTAGATAAACTAACACAAAGACAATGGAGACATGAAACATGGAATACAGCAGAGGCACAGTAACAGAAACCTCGGGACTAGAAACTACCAAAGCACAACCAAGAGAAGCAGAACCATGAATCACAATAAATCAAAGAATATTAATTGACCAAAAGACAAACGGTCACCTGAGGACACCTGAGGACCATGACATTAACTCTGATGACCCAGCCTGTCTGTGTCATACTGTGTTGTATTCTGGTTGTTGGGTGTGTGACTTTGATGTGAGGTTGCTGTGGCCTGCTGCTGCTGCCTAAACACAGTGCTGGGTCATGGTCTGCGCATGAAGACAGGAGCAGATTGTTTTAACCACAGCACAGAACTGAGCTGATCTTATCTGCAGTCTGACTTCTGATTTAAATGGTGTGAAAACAGCTTGTTCACACCTAAAGTGACAAGCTGTACAAGACAAAACCTCTGCTGTTTTATCATCTGCACAACAAATTTAATCTCTGTGAAAGACACGTGGTAAAGTTTTACAAGATACTCTCATTATAATCATACAATCATACATTCTTCATTAATTGTTTTATTATGAGGAAGTTGTTTAAAGGTGCAGATGAATCATGTTGAAGTTGTCTCCTCGTTTTTATTCTCCTGGTGATCAGAGAGAGGATCTGAAACTGCTGCAGTCTGCACTCTTTAAATTCAGGACCATTAAAACCTTTAACAGCACAGTTTATATCAGAAACAGAAGCAAAGATGATGATTACTTACTACGTCATGTATTTGTGACTATAGTTAATGCTGTGGGACCCACATGGTGAAGACCCCATAATGAGCAGAGTCATAGTCAGCCTGTGCTCTCTGAGCTGCTTTCACACACTGAGCTGTGATTGACTGAGAAGGACAGCTGGGACACTTCACCTTTGTGAGCCAGACACACAGCAGCACGCTAACATGAGAACAGGAAGTGATGAAGCCGGGCATCTCTCCATAGCTCAACGACCACGTACTCAGTCGACATCCAGACACCATGAAGCCGGCAGCCACCCCTCTGCTCCTCCTTCTGCTCCTCGGTGAGTCCCTCACTCATTTATTTAGAGCAGAGACTCTGACAGCAGCTCACAGTCTGTATATTATAACATAATATAACATATATAATATGTCAACATGGTAATTAATCTATTATTAGACAAAACTGGCGAGATCTTTGTATTTATCGTCCATCTTCATTACAGTCATTGTGACAGGTTTATGGCTGTTTACAGGGTCAGAAATAATGGCTGTCATGACAGCTTTTTAATAAGAATGAATTAATTACTGGATATTTGTATGACTTTAGAAAAGGCTGCACTCCCAAGTATCAGGTATAAATTCCACTAACTAGGAGTTTCTACAACTTGAGACAGTTTGCGCTGTTAAAACAAACAATACATCGATTTTAAATACCAAGTGCATAAACAGTATATATTTTTTGTTTTTTATTTTTTACAGCCATGTAACACAGTTACTTTTAAAAATGAGTGTCTACTCATTTTTAAAAGTAACTGTGTTACATAGCTGGCCTGATCTGAACCTGAGTGATAGTCTGTTATTGGACTTTTGTGCACAGAATCACAGTTTGTCTATAACAAACACCATGTCCATAAGTGCACATGACACCAAGACACCCCAGGTCACAAATGCACAGCCATAATTTTGTAATGGTGTCACCAGATGTGCAGCTGTATGTCTTGTGAAGACAAGAGCTGAGCTGTCAACTGATGACCACTTGGTGGTGAGTTGGATCAGATGGTGGGGGAGGATGCTGAGCAGGCCTGGTTCACCTAAACAGATAGTGAGGGTGTGCTGGGAATGCCTAGCAAAGGCCACATTCCATGACATCTTCAACTCTAGCAGAACCACATCAGTATTTCAAATGAGGCTGAGAACATTGAGTTTGAATTGGTCACCCTGAGTTTCTTAGGGGCCAATAAGGTCAATTTGACCCCATATACATTAATGTCAAACCACTACTGTGGCACACTAGGTGGCCAAGAAACATGACTGTTAACATAATGTTTGATGTGAAGGCTTTTAAATAGTTAAAAGTTGAAATGTAAATTGTTGATTTCTGTATTTTATAATATATTTAATGCATTTTATGTGGAGTGAATAAATAAAAGTATATTTACGGTGGCACGTACAAACTCTGAAGCACGTGCAAATTTTCCTGCTTGGAATTGTATACAATTGCATTGGATTCACTGCATGGATAAACTTTCTGAATCCTTTATCATCCGCAACAGAAAATAATTGTGGATGATGCTATGCAGATGACGCCGATGAAGCCAGATAATACGCACCAATTAGTTAAACTGCAGGAATGTCTTAAAGACATAAAGACCTGGATGGTCGCTAACTTTCTGCTTCTAAATTCAGATCAAACTGAGGTTATTGTACTCGGCCCTGAAAATCTTAGAAATATGGTATCTAACCAGATTCTTACTCTGGATGGCATTACCTTGGCCTCCAGTAATGCTGTGAGGAACCTTGAAGTCATTTTTGACCAGGACATGTCCTTCAACGCACATATTAAACAAATATGTAAGACCGCTTTCTTCCATTTGCGCAACATCTCTAAAATTAGAAATATCCTGTCTCAGAGTGATGCTGAAAAACTAGTTCATGCATTTATTACTTCCAGGCTGGACTACTGTAATTCATTATTATCAGGATGTCCTAAAAACTCGCTGAAAAGCCTTCAGCTAATCCAAAATGCTGCAGCAAGAGTCCTGACAGGGACTAGAAAGAGAGAGCATATTTCTCCTGTTTTGGCTTCCCTTCATTGGCTTCCTGTTAAATCCAGAATTGAATTCAAAATCCTGCTCCTCACATACAAGGTCTTAAATAATCAGGCCCCATCTTATCTTAATGACCTTGTAGTACCATATCACCCTATTAGAGCACTTCGCTCTCGCTCTGCAGGCCTACTTGTTGTTCCTAGAGTATTTAAAAGTAGAATGGGAGGGAGAGCCTTCAGTTTTCAGGCCCCTCTTCTCTGGAACCAGCTTCCAGTTTGGATTCAGGAGACAGACACTATCTCTACTTTCAAGATTAGGCTTAAAACTTTCCTCTTTGCTAAAGCATATAGTTAGGGCTGGACCAGGTGACCCTGAATCCTCCCTTAGTTATGCTGCAATAGACGTAGGCTGCCGGGGATTCCCATGATGCATGTCTTTCATCCTGTTTTCCTTCTCTCACCCCAACCGGTCTCAGCAGATGGCCGCCCCTCCCTGAGCCTGGTTCTGCCGGAGGTTTCTTCCTGTTAAAAGGGAGTTTTTCCTTCCCACTGTCACCAAAGTCCTTGCTCATAGGGGGTCATATGATTGTTGGGTTTTTCCTCTCTATCTATTATTGTACAATCTACTGTACAATATAAAGCGCCTTGAGGCGACTGTTGTTGTGATTTGGTGCTATAGAAATAAAATTGAATTGAATTGAATAGTACCTTGTGTGCCTGCTCTGGAAAATTTCCTAGAGCCGTGCTCAGGCTGTTTTTCCCCAGCCAAATAAAGAGACTTTTTCCTTTGGGCTCTGCCGCTGCACATGTGGTGTGAATCTTGTTTTCATGCTTAATTATCATTGTGTCCTAGCCAATCCTAGTGCTTCATAGCTTTGTCTTCTTTCTCAGCATTCCTAGTAGTAGTTTTGTCTCATAGTTCTTGCCAGTATTTAGTTACAAGTTCTTAGTGCTCTAATAGGAAGTTTTGCGTTAGTTTAGTAAATTAAAGAGGCCAGAGGCCAATTGTTTTCCCTCTCGTCCTTAGTTCATGTGTAGTGTTTTATTTTCGTTCACCACTTTCAATGTGTGCCACTTTTTAGTGCCAAAATAAATCATTTGTTTTCACTGTACCTCCGAGCATCCTTGTGGTGTCTGCATTTGACCGGTCGTGACAGGAGTTCCCAGTGAAAATTAAAAATCTTTCAGGTTGGTGAGATTGCAGGTCACTGACAGCCTCATACAGCTCGCGTAGAGCTTCCTTAGCTTCAGGGGGAATGTACACTGCCACAATAACAATGATACTGAACTCCCTTGGCAAATAATAGGGCCTTCACATCTCTGCCATAAATTCCATCAGCAGAGCACTGCTTGTTGATCATACCTGTGTTTCCAGACCATCCTGTGTTGATTTAAACATACAGGCCACCACAGCCGTGTCCTTTTCCAGATGTACCGGCATTCCTGGATATTGTGTTGCCCCATTAGCTGAATGCCCACGTGGGAGATCTTGTCATTCAGCCATGTTTGCATGAAGATAAACACACAGTGTAGGAGCCATATGAGTTGTTCCTTTTTTGGATTAAGAGGGTTGGTTTTAAATGCACACTCTGTATTGGTGCACGGGTGTTGGGCATGACTCATGGGTGTATTAGGTGATAAATGTGGTTGCAGTCACCTGTTCACTGTACCTGATGTTGATGAGCAGAAAGGTAGGGTGAGCATGAGGAGAAACTTTCTGTTGACCGTAGCTTGAGTGCAGCTTGAGTCATTTTGATGCATTTTTGTATGCAACTTGAGTTTAGTTTAGTGCACTAATTGATGCCATAGGCCATTGTTGTAGCGTGACATATAATTGGTGTAAGTGTCACAATACGGCTGTGTGCAAGCAAGAGTAGGACCCAAACGCAAATTCGCAGAGACAAAAAGTAAACTCAAAAAATACAGCTTTATTGCTGGCGTGGAAGGGAAACAAAGAACAAAACTAAACTGGGAAAACTAATACTAAATCATACATAGAAACACAGGGAGAATCACACAGCTAAGATGGAGGACGCAACACTGACAAAGAGAAACATGGGGCTTAAATACACTGTGGGATAACGAGGGGGAATGAGCCACAGGAGGAGAGCACAGCTGGGAGTAATTAGGCAGGACGAGACAAGGGAAGCAAAACTAGAAACATTAACATAGGATATAGACCATGAAAGTAAAACAGGAAACACAGTGACTGAACTCAAGACAGGTAAACTTAACAGACTGGGGAGACAGAACATAGGGACCTGAAACATGGGACAGAAAAGCACAGTAGACACAACATGAACATAACGACGCCACAGGGGAAGAGTAAAACAAAACACAGGAACACAGGACCAAAATAAAATAGGAAATGTAATGAAACGCAAACATGACTACATGAACTTGACAACATAAGAAACACAGACATGAAACACATGAAGGACAAAGGAGACTTAACAGGCGTTGGATACACAAGGGGAATCTAATAAACAAATGATCTTATATAACCTAATGAACTTAAACATAAACCATAAACATAAAAAATGAACTAAAACTTAAAACGCTGGGTCAAAAGACCCTGGATCATGACAGTAAGACTAATTGAGTTGCAGTTCTTGTGTTTGTGAAATCTGTGCGTTTGTTTAAAAGTTGATCCCATGTGCTGATTTTGTATAGTGGACAGTACCATGTGGAATAAAAGGAACAAATAGTACATGAGTGCATCTAATGTGTTTATTGTTGAGCATCATCAGCGTTCTCATGTTTGGCCTGCCGTGCCCGTTGGGTGGAGGAGCCGCAATACACAGCACGAAGCACAAGCCAAGAAGGTGGTGTGGCAGCAATCTTCCACACCAGCCTATCAGTCAACTAAAGCCCCAGACAGACTTTTAATTAATTTGAAAGCCTGATCCGCCGAAAGGAGTAAGCAGAAAGGAGGGGGGCTTGCAACTCTTGTTAACAGCCGGTGATGCAACCCTGCTCACAGCTGCTGCTCGGTGCTGTTGCGTTTTTAACTCCTCCACTGCTGACCAGTTTTCAACTGTTTTTAACCAGAACTGTAAAAGTTTTTATGCAGCCAGACTGAGGAACTGAGCTCATGGTTTTATTCCACTTGTCAGACTGCCTTGGACACTGTGGCTCCATTAAAAACCAGACTGCCTAAAACTAAATCTGAGCCCTGGCTGAACGACATGACCCGATCTGTCAGACGCCAGTGTCGTCGAGCTGAGCACAAGTCGAAAACGGACAAACTACAATTGTCATTTCAGATGCTGAAGGACTTTTGGGGTCAATATCAAAGAACTGTAAAAGATGCCAGAAGAAAACACTTATCTGACATTATTCTGTCAAACTGTCACAATCCCAATGTTTTATTTAAAACGATTAACTCTGTTCTTAGTGCACCACATATTGACTGTATCGAGCCCTCATCTGAAGCCTGTGAAAGTTTATTACACATTTTTATTTAGAATCAAATCTCTCCCCTTCTGCTCATGACCCATCAGTCTCTGCTTCCTGCGCTGCTGTCTTTAAAAGGTTTGAGCCCGGGTCGTTTTAAGCCTGCAGGGTCTCCAAACCATGCGGTTCCTCCTTGACTTTTAAAAGAGGCGTTACCTACAGTTGGACCTTTGGTTCTCGAGCTGGTAAACCACAGTTTGATGTCAGGTGTAGTCCCTAAAGATTTTAAACATGCAGTAGTCAATCCCCTGATTAAAAAAACTGCTCTTGATCCTACGGTTCTTGCAAATTACAGGCCTATCTCCAAACTACCTGTTCTTTCCAAAATTCTTGAAAAGTTAGTTCACAGCCAATTAATGACCTTCCTGGAAAAGCAAAATGTGTCTGTGTGCATGGGTGTTGGACTTCCACACTGGCAGATGAACAGAATCAACCTTTTGGGGATTTACTTACCTTGATTATTGAGCATTTAACAAGAAATGCAGTAGTTACATCTTTTGTACAGTAAAATAATAAATAACAATGTTTCACAGTTTAGAGTAAAATTTCAATCATATATGCCACCTCTGTAATATTCTAGATATTTGTAATTGAGCGATATATAAATATTAAAAATATATAATATTTCATATATGTGTAGGAGTATGGTTATTAAATCTCCACAATGTAGTAGTATGTAGTAATAGTATGAAGCTAAGCGAACAAACTGATGCACTTCTGTGATGGTCCGCGGTGTATGCCATTCCGTCACTTGTTGAACTTTCAGGGGATCTGTGATACCTCCAGCAGAGATGATATGGCCCAGATAGGCAACCTGCTCCAGGAACAAGCAGCATTTTGATGGCTTCAGTTTTAGGTTGGTTCCACACAATCTGATGAACACTTGCTCAAGCCACTCCAGCATCTGGGTGCTATCCTGACCCAGGACAATGATGTCATTAAGGTACACTAAGCAGGTCTCCCACAGCAGCCCGGGCAGGACTCTGTTGATTTAGCCTTTGGAATCTGGCTGGTGCGTTGCATAGTCCAAAAAGCATTACATTCCACTCGAACAATCCCTTACAGGTACAAAATGCAGGTGCTTTCCGGGCTCTCTGGGTTATCTCTACCTGCCAGTATCCTGATGTCAGGTCTAGTGTACTGAAGTAGTTGGCAGTGGAAAGCGTGTCAAGGGTATCCTGGATGTATGGCGTCTTTAAGAGTGCGTTCATTTAGTGGTCTATAGTCCACACAAAGTCTGAGACTCTGATCTTTCTTTTTCACTATCACAATTGGAGCGGCCCAGCAGCTATTGCTAGGCTGAGTTAGCCCAGTCGCAGGCTCTGCTGTACATGCTGGTCAGCCGCTATTTGTTTGTCTCCTGCCATCCCGCATGGCGGGTGCTTAACTGGTGGCACTGACATGGTCAAGATGTCATGCTGGACGACACTGGTGCAACCAAGGTCATTTGGGCCAGTGAGAAGACATCACCATAGGACCCCAGCAGGCCTGCTAGTCCCCAACGGGCAACGTGTGTCAAACCGGGGCTGCTCTCAGCATACAGGGCCTGCAAATGGCTTGGCACAAAAGCAGGGGCAGTGCTATCAAGCTTGAGGGCTGCCAAGACCCTTGGTGGGTAATTCGCCAACCCCTCTAGGACTTGCACAGGCTGAAGAACCCCAGCCACGGCACCCCACTCTAAGGTAACAGCTGCAGCCCCAGGGTTAAAGACTCTGATCGGGATGCTAGAGGGTTTGCAAGGCTGCACAACTACGTGAGCCACCAGCACTTGGTGCTTCTCCACAAAACCCTTCATGGGGCTTCGTGGGGCCTATCAGTGGAAGCTGGAAAACCCGAGGGACCACATACTCGCAGCCTGGTTCCAAAACTGTAGTGCGTGCGACCCAGACAACAAGCACCTCGGGTTGAGGGCACAAGCCAAAGCACGGTATCTTTTCATCAAACAGGGTTATCACTTGGCCATAATCTAAGCAGGCACACGATTGGGGCAGGAAAGGGTGCCCCAAGATAACTTCAGTGCCCTCAGCCATATCAGCCAGGATGAAGTTCACATTGTTACCCCTACTCCCCACATGCAGTGCAGTGGGCTCCAACAGTATACACAGAACGAGCATCACATACACCTTGGGCTGCCATGAGAGTTTTTTTTATTCCCTTTTAATTCCTTTCTTTTCTGTTTCTTCTTATTATCCAAACAGCTCACTTTTTCAGCTTTGTCCTTCATAACTGGTACCAGTAAAATACACAGCATTGAGTCTGGTAGTCTTCCATGAATCATAAACCCTGTGAAGCAGAGTGCTAGAAGAGGAACTAGCCTTAAACTTAAACTGTTTTAAATGTTCTGCAGTGATGTGACCCAACCCAGAAGCTTTATTATCAGATAACTATGAATGAATTCATATATGTCACAGCTGCCGAGGCGAGCCGTGTGGTGTTGGAGGGAAAGAGGACCCAAAATGCAGGCAGTAGATTGATGATGCAAGTGACGTTTATTTCCGAGTGACGGAGTTACAGAACAGGCAGTGAGGAATGACAAATGAACCTAAACTGGGAAAACTAAATAACAAACCTGAGAACATACGAAATAGGGTGCAGGGCAGAGAGACGCAGAGAGAGGAACGAAACACCATGGAACACAGACGAGCCGACAACAAGCACAGACCGACACCCACTATATATACACACACAAACAAGGAGACCGGGTAATGACATACAGGTGGGAGCACAGCTGATTCTAATACACAAGACGACCTGAGGATACAAGCTGAACACAATGACAACAGACACAGACCTTCAGAATAAAACAGGAAATCCAGAACACGAACAGGGCACAAGGGGAGGACACAGAATACCAAAATCAGAATAACTAGAACAGAGGAAAATAATCATACAACACAAAACACTGGGTCAACGACCCAGCACCATGACAATATACTTCATGTGTCCTTACACTTATTGTGTCATTACTCATGTCAGAATTGTCCTCATATGATTCACTTTTTATACAGTTTAACAACGCACTGTAATGCTCTCCTGACAGGGTTTTGTAAGCGGACTCAGGCGCAGACCAGGAGACCTTTGCAAAAGCTGACAGTGCGTTTATTTACAGTGATTTCACAAGGTGATAATATACACAAAGTGTTTGGGAGAGGGGTGTGGGGCTCCAGGGTCCGAGGGGAAGGGGAAGGGTCCGAAAACCAGTGTTGGGTGTAACGCGTTACTAAGTAACGCGTTACTGTATTTAAATTACTTTTCCACTGAAAAAGTAGAGTAACTAAATACTGTTCATTTTTAGGTATTTTAAATACAGTTACTTACAATGTACTTGCGTTACATTGTAAAATAACTAAACTCGCTGAAAATCATTATTTAATTTCAATAATTTATCTTCTAAAGGTAAAAATAAACTCTGCCGCTTTAACATCGCTGTAGTGCAGCTGCACGTCATTTCGCGCCAGTTTGCTGCATAGTCGTATTCTACAGCGGAAGATGTCGGACTCGGCTGAAGCGAGTGGCTGCTTTATGAAATGGAAATATTCCCGTCACTTCACTTTTCTAAAACAAGCAGACAAGAACATTACGGTAATATGTAAGCTATGTCCTGGGGAGAAAAAATTATCGGCCGCTGTCAATAGCACGAGTAATCTGCTGAAGCACCTGACACGGCAGCACAGACAAAGCCTTCTGAGTGAGCCATCTTCATCATCCATGGATAACACCGCGGCAACTCCTGCCAAATTCATCTACAGAAGTGCAACTTCAAAGTGTTCTGCAATGTGGACAAAAGCAAACCGTTCTTCTGTTGCTTCAGAGTTGGTAGATAATTTTTTCAAGAAAAAACTCATAGTACCTGTTTCAACACAATGGAATTCGTTTCACGACGCTCTGTCCAGGATCACTGACATTCCCCTTGCTGAATTAAATACTGTCTGCACTCAGTTTGGAATCAAATGCTTCACTGATCGGGAGTATCTCTTCCTAAAGGAATATTGTATCGTGTTGAAGCCACTCACTGTTGCACTAGACATATTGCAAGGAGAAGAGAACTGCTATTTTGGAATGCTTCTTCCAACTCTGGAGATTCTAATGTCCAGGACGCTGGCACTGCAGGACGAGTTTAAGCTGACAGCATCCCTCCCTGATATCATTGTTAAGGTAATCTATATATAGCCTTACCCTAAAATAAATTTTTGTTTTATCTATCATGCTCTTATGTGAAGTGTCTGATGTATTTTTTTCTCATAGGCGATCAAGGTGCGCTTTTCCTCAATGATGGACAATAAAGAAGCTCTCCTGGCTGCAGTCACTTTGCCTAAATTTAAGTTACGCTGGATCAGAGAAGAAGAGAAAAAAGACATGGTTAGGGCAATGCTTACTACAGAGTGCCGTGGGTTGTCTCTTGAAGACCAACAACCTGCTCAAGATCACAAGAACCCTGCTAACTCCACTGATGACTTTTTTTCATTTGAGGAGGACGACTGTACCTACTCTGCTGAAACAGATGTGATGGAATATTTGAAATCTGCTGGGTCTGAGCTGGGTGTTCTTAGCCAGTTTCCCAGGATTAAGGCCATTTCACTGAGGCACAACACAGCCACACCATCAAGCGCACCAGTCGAAAGGCTTTTTAGCCTCGGCAATCTTGTGCTTACACCCAGAAGGAACAGACTGTCAAGTGAACGCTTTGAGAGACTTACATTAATGAGATACAACAACTTTTACAAAAACAACACAGCTATGTTTTCCAAAAATGTTTTGGAAAACATGAGTGCATACAGCATGCAGGAAATATGGTGCTCATTGGTTTGAGCAAGTTTCAGAGGAATTCTGTTTGTTAACCAAAGTTCAGAGTTAACTTCACTTTGTTGAATCACATGACATGATTACATTATGTATGAATATGTTACTCACTGCTTTGAAAATGTAAAAATTCTAATGTTTACTGCGTGAAATATGTCATGTTTAACATTTCTTAAGTTAAGCTTTTTTGTTATTCAGATATGTTGCAGAAAAATATATTTGTTATTCTGGAATTGTGTTTCTTAGCTAAAGAAAGTTACATTCCTTACTAAAAACTGTAATTATTAAAGAATGTTTTTTTTTATAGAATGTAATAAAGATGATTCAGGAAGCAAAAAGGCTAAACTATTTCATGTTGACTCGTATTTTTTTTAAAAATTATTTATTATTTAAAGAGTTTAATTTCTATTGTTTGTCCACTCAAGGTTTATGGGGATTTTAATAAGTATTTAGTTAAATTACTTATTGAGTAATTAAGTTACTTTTCAGACACAGTAATTAGATAAGTATTTTAAATACAATATTGATTAAGTAATTAGTAATAGTAATTAATTACTTTTTTAAAGTAACTTACCCAACACTGACGATAATAGAAGTGGGGAATGTTCGAATATTAAAACTTTGTGGCAGAAAGATTTAAATGCACCAATTTCAAATGAAAAATGGATGGGCATTTTGGCAGAAAATGGGATTTATGTTAAGGAGGCCAGGAGCAAATGCATACAATATAAAATTCTGCATAGATATTATCATACTCCAACAAGATTACATCGTATGAAGCTTATGCCTGACTATCTCTGTTGGAAATGTAAAATTGAGGCGGGGACTTTCCTACATTGTTTTTGGGAATGTTCCCTTATAGCTCCTTTTTGGAAGCAAGTCGTCACACTCTTAAAAGGTTGGTCAGGACTAGAAGTGCCCTTAACTCCTGAATTGTGCTTGTTAAGAGACCGTTCTCATATTCCAAGAATTCATAATAATATTTTTATGGTTGTTATGGTTGGACTGGTAACTGCATCGAGGATTATCCTTAGGCACTGGAAGACTACAGCACGTCCTGAGCTAAAAGACTGGATCAGAGCAATGGCAGAGACTGCTTCCTATGAGTCCATGCTGAGTAAACTTAAAAATGATACAGAAGTCAAAGATGAACATTGGGACTACTTTTGGAGCTATTTGAACTGTGACCATCGGTCCAAATGTTACTTAACCGTCAATTTTATTTGCCTACTTCTGCGTTTCTTCTGTTGGAATCCATTGTTATTTACTCTTTTCTTTCTTTTAGACTTGTAAGGGCAGGGGTGCACACCAGCAGGGTTTTTTTTTTCTTTTTTTTTTGTGGGCATTTCTTTTTTTGTTTGTTTGTTTGCTTGTTTTTGTTTTGTTTTGTTTTTTTCTCCCTCTTATACAGGTTTAAGTATATGTTGCAAAATCAATAAAAAACTTAAATGTCAAAAAACTAAAGACTGACTACAAGTCTGAAACCCCCTCTCCACTGACAACTTCTTCTTGGCCAACACCGTCAACGACTTTTACTGCCGTTTTTATGAGCCATCAAGCAGCCTTCATACCTCCACCAGCCCCAACAATAGAGACACCTTGGACACTAATTTTTGATTAAAGTGTTGTCTTCCAGTATGTTTCGCACTAAGTACCACAGAAATTTTCTAATGTTGTAAATCTGCTCAACGTTTGGCAATAAAACCCTTTTCTGATTCTGATCCCTAATAAATTATGTAACAGCTGTTGACAGAGGAAGATCAAAGCTTCTTTAAACTGTATGAACCACAAAAAGCAGAGGGTCTGCTCTTCATCTGCTCGTCATCTGCTCTTCATCCACCAGCTCCTCTTCATCATGTTTTACCACCAGAGGAATTTGGGTTTTTATTTTTTCCTTTCTGTGGAACTCGTCAGACGTCCTGTAGGAGCAGACAGAGGAGAGTCAGAGACTAAGCATCAGATGGATCCAGTCTGGTCTCATATTGACACACATGTAACATCACATGGTCCAGTTTCACAAAGAGAAGTGAAAAATCAGCTGCATGGGAGATTTTTGGCAAATTTAATGTTTTTTTAGGGTGCTGAATCCAAAGGTTATGTCCATTTCTCTCCATCATGTACAGTGTTTTTGCAAAACATGAGGAGTTTACTACAATTAACTATGTATCACTGTTCTGCGATTCCTCAACTTCTGCTATGAACAAAATAAACCTGTTGGGACATGATCACTGCTCATCTGATCATCCTTACACTTTCTATTTTTATGTCTCTTGAGTCTCTATCTTAGAAATACTTGAATTAATGTAAGAAATCATTATTGGATATGGTTTTCTGACTCAAATATAGAACAGCAGATTTCAGTTTAAAAAGGGAAATTGTAAACTTTATTACACTAAAAACATGACTTTTGCCAGACAACCTGACGAGATGGCATTTTTAAATACTTTTTCCCAGTTTCAGTGAGAAAAAATCTATAAGAAACAGTAAATCAGTCCAGCAGTACTGGAGGAGGTCCAGAGGTGCACAAGGAGGCCACCCTGAAGATCTGACACATTTAAATCAGGTCTGGTTTTATTTCCATCATCCTTTAAGGAATGTTTGGATTTGTTATGTCACTGTAATATTCACATCATGTCAGTCACCTCCACACTGAACATTTCACACCAACTTTAACAACAGGTGAAGAACAAGATGAACAGAGAGAACGAGGGAGGAAGAGGACATGACTCAGAGGAAGGATGGAGGAAGAAGACAAGAGGAAGACAAGAGGAAGAAGAGAGGAAGAATACATGACTCAGAGGAAGGACAAAGGAGAAGGGAAGGGACAAAATGCATAGAATTAAGGCCGCAGTTAGCCTGCGACTTTTGCATCCCCCAATTTTGGGGCAGGAATTGGCCGGGGTTTAGTAGTCTGTTGGGGCATTACATGGGGATGTGTGTACTGTGTGGAGAGTGGGTCATGCCATTCAAGGCATCATTTTTGCAGGTGAAGAAAGCTCTCTGTGGGGAACCACTGCTCCCCACTCCTAACTTTTCACTCCCATTTGTCCTGCAGACTGACACTTCGAGGGCTGGGGGCCGTTTTGTCCCAGCAGGTAAAAGAGGGTCCACCAGCCAGTGCTCTATATTAGCCTTTCTCTCACATATGTAGCGTGAGAGAAGGTATAACACTGTAGAAAAGGAGTGCCTGGCTATTCGGTGGGTGGTGCCGGGGAGGCAGGTAAGGCCACAGGTGGTGGCATTTAGACTTCTCACAGTCTCTTCTTTTTATAGTGAAGCAAGAGGAGTGCCAGCTCTGAGCAGAGACTGTAGCTGTGCATAAAAACGTTGGGAAGCTGAACTGTGAGCACATTGTCTGTGTGTTGGGTCCATGTTACAAGTACATTACTCAGAGGAAGGAGAGAGGAAGAGAACAAGAGGAAGGACAGAGGAAGAGGACATTACTCAGAGCAAGGAGCTCCATCACTGACCTGTGGATTTCTTTGTATGTTGAACTTTGGCAGCTTCAGATGTGGAAGCTTGTTTTTTCTCCTGAGGAGCAGACAAACAGAGTGAGTCCTGATGAAATTATTTCTACATCAGACACTTGAACACATCATGTGACTCTGAACACATTTTTCTAAAATACTGTAAATATTGATCATCAGGACTGCAGGAACCAATCAGTGACAGTGATCAGAGCTGCCAGGCTTCATGAACATGGCAGAGCTGTGCAGTGATTCTGTCCTAGTGGTAAACGTGTGTTACTGCAACTCAGAGCCATGACATCAGTGACACAAACTGCATTTTCCCCAAACAAACAACAGGAAACAGCTTTTAAAGAAAGCTGTGAAAAACTTTAGGAATCAGAGTTTGATCCAGTCGTGTTTTCAAAGCAGCGATCATCAGATGAACAACAGTCACTCTGAGAAAGCATATTCCTAATTTTAGAGATATTGAGCAAATGGAAGACAGCAGTCCTACATATGGTCAAACATGACTCCAATGTTCCTCACAGTGTTACTGGAGCCAAATGTAACAACAGATGAAGAACAAGAGGAAAAAGGAGAAGGAGAGAGGAAGAGTACATGACTCAGAGGATGGAGGGAGGAAGAGGACACAACTGAGATGAAAGAAAGATGAAGAGGTGATTACAAAGAGAAAGGTGGACGAAAGACGACTTGATTCAGATGAAGGAGGGAGGAAGAGGACATTACTGAGAGGAAGGAGACAGGAAGAGGACATGACTCAGAGGAAGAAGCTCTATCACTGACCTGTGGATTTCTTTGTATGTTGATTTTTGGCAGCCTGAGTTGTGGTAGTTTTATTGTCTCCTGTGGAGCAGACACACAGAGTCTCAATGATGAAATTATTTCCACATCAGACACTTGAACACATCACATGACTCTGAACATGTTTTCTAAAATACTGGAAACCAATCAGTGACAATGATCAGAGCTGCCAGCTGCAGTTGTGTTGGAAAAGCAGTGATCATCAGACAGACGTCAGTGAGTGTGATCCTCCATCATCTTCTCTGTCGTGTAACGAGCAGCTCTTCACTGCTGTTTGTAAACGGTCTGTACCAGCAGGCAACGGGTGAAGTGTCTTGCCCAAGGACACAACGACAAAGACTGTCCCAGCTGGGGCGCGAACCGGCAACCTTCCGGTTACAAGACAAACTCCCAACTCTTGAGCCACGATCACCAGGACTTTGTAATCAGTTATTCTGGACAAACAGCTCTTACAGCAAACCTTCAATGATTCTACATATGTCACATTCCCATGATGCATCACAGGCTGGTTGATTGGATCTTATTCATTAACATAACATTATCTAATTGGATAAAATATTTAACTTGGAGCTGAACTGCTTTTCTGTGAGGATTCACAGTGTCAGTGGACACACTAAACACTTTCTGCAAACAGCTGTTACTCTCACCTCTGACACTGAGAGTCACTGATTTCTGTAGCAGCATGTGTCCATCCTTGTTGTAGACGGTGCAGGTGTAGACTCCACTGTCAGTGAGGTGGAGGTCTTTCAGGGTCAGACTGAGGTCTTTAGTTGTCAGTGGGTCTTTGTTCATCTCAGTGCGCCCTTGTATGTGAGACTGACTCTGGCCTCTCTGATACGTGTGGACCGTCACATTTTCACGTCTCCACATCAGAGTTACATCCACAGGCAGGTCGTCTTTGATTCTGAAGGGCAGAAGGACAGACTTTTCCCCCTGGGTCACCTCCACCATCTCCACCTGCAGAACTGACAGCATAACATGAACACAGACAGACATCAGTGAGGTTGATCCTCCATCATGTCCTCTGCTGTGTAACCAGCAGCTCTTCACTCCTGTTTTCAGTGTTTCTCTGACTTGGAGCTGAACTGCTTGTGTGTTGATGTGTGAGGCTGCACAAACAGCTGTGCAGCTTTCTGCTGGTTATCAGTCAGACTGCTTCCTTGCTGCTGTTTGACTTTGTGACTGACTGTAATCATCACTTTTATGGATAGAGTTTCTAGGTGCAGTGAGGGGTGGAGGGTGTTGGGTTTGGTGGTGTCAGGATCTCGTGTCTTGTTGCAGATGATGTGGTTTTGTTTGCTTCATTGAGAGATGACCTCCAGCTCGTTCTGGGGACATTTACAGTTTAAAATGTGAGAAAGATCAAAGTGACTCTGAAGCTTCATCCATCTGTTTCATATTTTTAAATCTTAATGAGCAGAGAAGGTTTCAGCAGCTCAGAGAGGCTGTAAGGGGACGGCTGAGGTGGTTCAGCATCTCATCAGGATGTTTCATAAATGTCCAACTGCTTCACTCAGAACACAGTTTGACCTCCAAACAGAAATCACTACACTCTGAAACTCTCTGAACACTAAAATTAAACCCTTAAAATCACACGACCAAACATTTTACTGTACAGAGCTGACAGATGGACCAGAGGAGACTTTAATACTGACTGGTTAGATCCATCCACCAAACATAAACTGTTCTTACTCAGCGACCTTTGAACCTGAGGTCCAGTTCTTTGGCTCTAACCTGTAATGATGACAAAGGTTTTTCACACAGTAGAAAAAAACAGAATATTTATGTAATGATGTAGGCTTGTTTGGTACATCATTCAATAGGTGGAGGGACTTTTTAATCCATCACAGTACAGCAAACTAACATGTGAGCTTTAATTGAGCAGTCCTTCCCTTTAAATCTAAGCTCCCTTCTTCCTCTCCTGTCCTGTATTTCTTATCTTTCTCCATCTCTGAGTGAAGGTAGCTCTCTTTCTTTTCTCTCTGTGTGTGAAATGAGCAGTTGAACCTTTAGCTGCAACACACTGTGAGTTCAGTTACTGTCGCATAAACCAAAAAAACAAAACACCTGCCTACTTATAACCCTTGATTTAATATCTTCTTTTTATGCAAAATCTCCTGGTGATTAATAAATGAACAGCATTTCCCTTCATGTGTTTCTTTTTAGGCTCAGATCGATTTGATGTTTGGAGGCTTGAAGTGATGTGAAATAATAACTCGACCCAAAAGCATTAAAGCAAAAGTAACGAGGGTGTTTTGAAAATACAAGTAGAAAGTACAGATAATTTTTTATATATGTAGGGAGTAAATGTAAAAAGTAGTCAAAAAAGAAAATGCTCAACTAAAGTACAGATACCTGAAAATTGTACTTAACTACAGTAAAGAAGTATTTGTCCTTTGTTACTTCCCACCTCTGGTAAGAGAACATTACTCAGAAGAAAGGTATAGTAATATATGAAAGTATATGAATATAAAACAAGCTCAAACTGAAAGAACACAAAATGCTGTTAATTTAATTTAAAATATGCTGGAATTAATAAACATTAGACTGTGACACAGTCCTACATATCAAACTGAGAAAACAGTCTGCTTTGATGGTGGACTTGTTCTGTTTTCCTACAGAGCACCACGTCATCTTCTTATATCAACATCTGCCAGTCTGTGTACAGGGAATGAGGAAACCCCGTTCATTTACTGAGATCAACAGCAGACTTTCCAGTGTAAGACTTCATAAATATGTGAACATGAGCTGACTCTGGAACAGCTTCTATACAATCATGGACTGTAAAACAGAGGCAGGTGCCACCCTCTCTCTCCTGCACTGTACGGCTCAACTCACATACAGCAAACCTGCACTGATTCTACATATGTCACATTCCCATGATGCATCACAGGCTGTTTGATTGGATCTTTTTCACTGGGGATTTGTAATGTGGACAAACAGATGTTACTCTCACCTTTGACACTGAGAGTCACTGATTTCTGTAGCAGCATGTGTCCATCCTTGTTGTAGACGGTGCAGGTGTAGACTCCACTGTCAGTGAGGTGGAGGTCTTTCAGAGTCAGACTGAAGTCTCCAGTTCTCAGTGGGTCTTTCTTCATCTCTGCTCGTCCTTGTGGAACTTTCTTGTCTTCATGTTTCCACTCCACTGTGACGTCCTGAAGCTTGATATCAGTTGTAAATGGCAGCAGGACAGACTGAACCCCTTTAACTGTTTCCACCATCTGAACCTCAGGAACTGAGAGGAGAATATGAGACAGACAGACAGATGTCAGTGAAGGTGATCCTCCATCATCTACAGTTATTATAGTTTGATACTTTCATTGTTTTTATTTAGTGTTGGCCTTTTCTTTTGAATTCAGTTTAGTTTCTGTCAGTTTCCAGAGTGGGTTTGCTCCTTTCACTTTTGTTTTGATTGTGTGTAAATGTTTAGTTTTTGTTTAACTTTTATTACGTGAACTCTTAGTTTTAGTCTCTAAATTCTTTTTTGTTACTTATAAATCTATACCTATTTTGGACGGTGGACAAACAGCTGTAACACTCACCTCTGACACTGAGAGTCACTGATTTCCGTAGCAGCATGTGTCCATCCTTGTTGTAGACGGTGCAGGTGTAGACTCCACTGTCAGTGAGGTGGAGGTCTTTCAGGGTCAGACTGAGGTCTTTAGTGTTCAGTGGGTCTTTCTTCATCTCAGTGCGCTGTTTCTGATCTTGGCCCTTTAAGTGACACTGGTCTTTACCAATCTGATACTCATGGACCATCTTGTTTTTGTGTTTCCACTCCACTTTGACATCCTGGGTGAAGCCTTCTTTGATTTTAAAGGGCAGCAGGACAAACTCCTTCCCCTGTGTCACCTCCACCATCTCCAGCTGGTACTCTAAAGAGAAAACAGAGGAGAACATAGTCAGACAGACAACATCCTTTACATCTAGATGACTCATTGTAGAGACGTCAGGTCTGAACTTCCTGGAGCCAGGAGATTTTCTGACTGAGGCCAGACCCACAAAATCAGACACTTCCTTTGATAGATCCAAATCTTGTACCGGTTAAAGGACTCAGTATAAGATTTGGGGACCGATGAGCTACTAGAAGATGGATCTTCAAAGTCCTCATGCCCACAATGTTGTGCACCATCAGACTCTTCTCTCTCATTACATGAGCCAGTAAAAATTTTGGCTTCTTCATTAGTTGGAAATGCTTCCCTAATTTTGTGATTGTTAGTCTATCTTTGTCATGGCCTTGAGCTGTTTGACCTAGGGTTTTTAAGTCTTTTAGCAGTCATGTCATTTGTAAAGTTTTTATTTAAATATTCTGTTTGGTTCTTCATTTGTGTGTTTTTAGTGTTTATGTTTTATAATAGTACTTTTCTTAAGTGTTTTTAGTCTACTTCTTAGTTCTGGGTTGTATTAGAGTTTAGTTTTTCTCTCAGTGTTTCTTGTTCCATTTTTTGTGTGTCTGCATTTCCATGTTTAGTTATCACTTCTCACTTCCTGCTTTATTGGATAGTTATTCATCCCTTGCTCTTTACTGTGAGTTTTACTTCCCTCATCTTATTATCTGTTCTTTTACATCTGTGTCTCATTTTCCCAACTGTCTCTACTCCCCTGATTACCCTTCTCTGTGTTGTTAAAATCTCAGTTCTTTTAATCTTTGGGCTGAAGGAAGGACAATACTCGGTGTATAAATGCTCAATCAACAATCATTTATTTCCATATAATTCAACACTTAAGAGCATAAGAACCATCATGATGGGGAGACCTGCCTGCAGAGGGTCACAGCAAGTCTCAAAATGGTGACGGGTTACTCAGCTTCTTATAGCCTCTAGTAGCCCCCACCTAGTCGTAAAAGCCTAAACATTCACATTCTTTCTCTCACACGGCGCCTAAGTTATGACCTCGGCTCCTTGTTTTTCTGCTCTCTGTAAAGGTGGGGGTATGGAATGTGGTCTGTCTCTTCTATTCTAGACACAAGGTCTCCTGCACACAATATTCTCTTCATGATTCAGCAGTATGAAATGTCAAGAAACAGTGTAACACATTCAACAGTGTCGAGTAATACAGGTCAATCAAATAGATCTAATGATTTTCACACTCTTTTAAGTCAGAAGTATAATGCAAACTAAAACTACATACTGATCACACACTCTATATTAAAGGGTATAATATTATCTACAGCAGTATCATAATTCAACTACTTTGATTACAGATATAAGGTAACATATGATAACAGAATAATCTCACAGTGTGTATATATAGTGCTGATTTCTGTCAGTCCTGGTCAAAACATCAACTCTACTTCTCAGTGAATTTTCTTCATGTACTTCTGCTGTATTTCTTCTATTTCTTTCAGCCCAGTGTATTTCCAAGTTCCATGTTCCGCTAGTTATGGTTTTCAATTTTCTTGTAGACGTTATATGTTCCCCTATTTGACTTTCCTCTAAAACAGCCTAACAAAGATTCAAATCCTCTCTTCATTTAGAGCTCTCTGGTTATTTGTGCCATAACTTCAACATTAAATAGAAAACAAGCTCAAACTGAAAGAGCACAAAGAGCTATCAATTTAAAATATATTGGAATCTATGAGGTGCCGTAAGGGACATTATTACTGAAATGCTCTCACACACACCAAGGCGTTTCAGTTGAACAGGAAGGTATTTCAGTTAAACAAGAAGGCGTTTCATTTGAACAGGAAGTTGTTTCTTGACAAGGAAACTGAAGGAAAAAGTGGTAGATTTCAAACAAACCACTACACAGATGTCTACTCAGCAACCTGCTAGTAGCCTAAGTGAAGCAGCTGCATTACTTAACAATATATAAGCCTCAGCATAAGTCAAAATTTAGAATAGCAGACGGGCATTATCCTGGTTAATTATTTTTGGCATATGTGCTTTTTGTCTTTTTCAGCAAAGAAAAAAATATCTTAAAATCATTAATAAAACCAGGGAGAGAAGGCTTAGCGTTCCTCCATTTAGCACAATGGATATGATATTTACTCAAAAGTATGATGATGATCTATATAAAAAAAATTATGATGTAATTCAAATAGTGGCACATCATTAATATTTAGGGAAATCCAATTTTTTTAAGTTGCACCATATGCATTGTGTGATAGGGCATAGAAAAAAAGATGTTCTAGGGTTTCATTTTCATCAGTACAAAAAGAACATTGATCCACCTCAAAACCAAATCTCTTTTTTAGTAATTCTGCCACAGGATTAATTTTGTATATTACTTTAAGTGTGTTTCTTCAACTTTAGGTAGAATAGGCTATTTCATACATTTTTAGTATGCTTTATCCAGTATATGAAATAACTCAATTAGAACCATGCAATGTAACCATTCTGTTGTAACTATGAAATATTTGGTCTTTGAAGAAACTACTAATAAATTATTGCATTTTTATCAAACAGCTGACATTGCCCTAGCAATAAATTTGGGAGCACAGATGGGAACTTATTGTATATCATAACATTTTTAATCAAATGAAGCAGAGGCAGTGGGACCAATTCACAAAATTTGTTATATTCTCTTTTAGAACAGTTTAGACAATATTTTTCTGAGATGTTTCAATGTAATGGGTTTTATTCCTCCACAAAAATTTGAAAATAAATGTGTTAGCCTTATTAATGTTTTTAGAGGAGATATATAGAGAGTGACAAGGATAAATCAATTTGGAGATGCCTTCAGCTTTAGATAGGATGTTTCTGCCAATAATAGTGAGGTCTCTGATTAACCACTGGCTAAGTGATTTCTTCATCTCCATGATACAGTTAGAAATATTAGTCTCTTCTCTGCTAATTGTTTTTTTTTTTAGATATTATCAGCCCTATATATTTAACTTTAGGTTCAACTCTAACCAAAGCTATTGAAGAGTCAGAGCTTGTATGAATCGGGAGAAGTTCACATTTTTTGATACTGAGAGATAAACGAGAAGCTTTAGAGAAAATTTAGTTTTCTCGACCACGTATTTCTCTTTAAAGAAAAATAGATGTATCATCTGCGAATTGACTTATTTTGAAGTCTTTATTAAAAATTGATATTTCTTGTATGTCGTTAGAATTTTTGATTAATAGTCAAAGGAGTTTGCAAAGAAAAGCGTCTGGACTTCTTTAAGTTGCTTGAAGACGTTTCACCTCTCATCCGAGAAGCTTCTTCAGTTCTAAGGTCAAATGGCCGAGAGTCCCAGATTTAAACCCAGTGGGAGTATCCCCCCAAGGAGGGACAAAGGACCCCCTGGTGATCCTCTAATCACATGCGCCAAGGTGTGAAAGCGGGTGTGGGACCTAATCAGCCAGGGTTTCGGGTGAGCTCATTGTGAAACCTGGCCCCACCTTGTCATGTGAATTCCTGAGGTCAGATGGCCCAGGATGTGAGTGGGCGTTAAGGCGTCTGGGGAGGGAAGTCAAAACTGGATTATAGATGGCAGACAGTTGGTGTCGTAAACCACCGCCTCTGTTCAAAGATGGTCGCTCACAGTGGACATAGATGGCCTCTTTCACTCCTCTTTCAAACCATCTGTCCTCTCTGTCCAATATGTGAACATTGGCATCCTCGAAAGAGTGACCTTTATCCTTAAGATGCAGATGGACTGCTGAGTCTTGTCCTGTGGAGGTGGCTCTTCTATGTTGTGCCATGCGCTTGTGAAGTGGCTGTTTGGTCTCTCCAATGTAGAGGTCTGGGCATTCCTCGCTGCACTGTACCGCATACACCACGTTGTTCAGTCTGTGTTTTGGAGTTTTGTCTTTCGGGTGAACCAGTTTGTGTCTGAGTGTGTTGCTGGGTCTGAAGTACACTGGGATGTCGTGTTTGGAGAAAACTCTCCTGAGTTTCTCTGATACACCGGCTACATAGGGGATGACAATGTTGTTGCGTCTGTCTTTCTTATCCTCCCTCGCTGGTGTCTGATCTTCTTTTCTGTGCCTCTTTGCTGACTTTATGAACGCCCAGTTAGGATAACCACATGTTTTCAGTGCTTCCTTTACATGTGTGTGTTCCTTCTTTTTCCCTTCAGGCTTAGAGGGAACATGTTCTGCCCGGTGGTGTAGGGTCCTAATTACTCCAAGTTTGTGTTCCAGTTTGTGCACTATTTGATTAATAGTGTTAACAACTGAGTTGCCAATATAAAAAGCTTAGGGGAAACAGGACATACTTGCCGAATTCCTTCTTGCACCTTGAATCCATTCCTTGATTCAAGGAAGCTAAAATATTGTTAAGTAATGTGGCTGCTTCACTTAAGCTACAAGCACAGCCGTCCCCAACCCCCAGGTCCTGGACCAGTACCGGTCTGTGATTCATTTGGTACCGGGTCGCAAGAGTTGAGGGTTGAGTTTGAAATTGATTGTTTTCAGGGTATTTATTGTTTTTTTTTTATTTATTTATTTTTTTTATCGTTTATATTGTTAACACGGTTTCCTTGGGTCTTCTCTTGTGTGTTATACTTAAATCTTCTTTTTTTGGAAGCGGTACTGGTTTTATTTTATTGTATTTATCCAAGACAACTTAAAGGCCGGTCCGTGAAATTATTGTCGGCCATAAATGGTACGTGGCGCAAAAAAGTTTGGGGACTGCTGTACTAGCAGGTTGTTGAGTAGACATCCTTGTAGTGTTTTGCAATATACCACTTTTTCCATCAGTTTCCTTGTCAGGAAACAACTTCCTGTTCAGCGGAAATGCCTCTGGTTTCAGTGGAATGCGTGAGAGCGTTTCAGTAGTGTGTGTGAGAGCGTTTCAGTAGTGTGTGTGAGAGGTAAAATTTCAGTAGTGTGTGTGAGAGTGTTTCAGTAGTGTGTGTGAGAGCGTTTCAGTAATAATGTCCCTTACGGCACCTCATAGGAATTAATAAACATTAGACTGTGACACAGTCCTACATATCAAACTGAGAAAACAGTCTGCTCTGATGGTGGACTTGTTCTGTTTTCCTACAGAGCACCACGTCATCTTCTTATATCAACATCTGCCAGTCTGTGTACAGGGAATGAGGAAACCCCGTTCATTTACTGAGATCAACAGCAGACTTTCCAGTGTAAGACTTCATAAATATGTGAACATGAGCTGACTCTGGAACAGCTTCTATACAATCATGGACTGTAAAACAGAGGCAGGTGCCACCCTCTCTCTCCTGCACTGTACGGCTCAACTCACATACAGCAAACCTGCACTGATTCTACATATGTCACATTCCCATGATGCATCACAGGCTGTTTGATTGGATCTTTTTCACTGAGGATTTGTAATGTGGACAAACAGATGTTATTCTCACCTTTGACACTGAGAGTCACTGATTTCTGTAGCAGCATGTGTCCATCCTTGTTGTAGACGGTGCAGGTGTAGACTCCACTGTCAGTGAGGTGGAGGTCTTTCAGGGTCAGACTGAGGTCTCCATTTTTTATTTGCTCGTTCTTCACTTCTGTGCGACTTTGTATGTAAGACTGGTTTTGGTCTCCCTGATAAACGTGGACTTTCTTGTCTTCATGTTTCCACTCCGCTGTGACGTCCTGAAGCTTGATATCAGTTGTAAATGGCAGCAGGACAGACTGAACCCCTTTAACTGTTTCCACCATCTGAACCTCAGGAACTGAGAGGAGAATATGAGACAGACAGACAGATGTCAGTGAAGGTGATCCTCCATCATCTACAGTTATTATAGTTTGATACTTTCATTGTTTTTATTTAGTGTTGGCCTTTTCTTTTGAATTCAGTTTAGTTTCTGTGAGTTTCCAGAGTGGGTTTGCTTCTTTCACTTTTGTTTTGATTGTGTGTAAATGTGTCAGGGATCGTGGCTCATTTTTGCGAGTTCGCCTTGTAATCGGAAGGTTGCCGGTTCGAGCCCCGGCTCGGACAGTCTCGGTCGTTGTGTCCTTGGGCAAGACACTTCACCCGTTGCCTACTGGTGGTGGTCAGAGGGCCCGGTGGCGCCAGTGTCCGGCAGCCTCGCCTCTGTCAGTGCGCCCCAGGGTGGCTGTGGCTACAACGTAGCTTGCCATCACCAGTGTGTGAATGTGTGCGTGAATGGGTGAATGCCTGTATATGTAAAGCGCTTTGGGGCCCTTAGGGACCATAAAAGCGCTATATAAATACAGGCCATTTACCATCCTGGGTCGGAGCGACCCAGGATCCCTGAGCAGTTATAGACTTGTGTTATTGTATGTATATTTGGTGTTGCTGCCCCTCTTCTTCCTGTTTGTGGATGTGTGTGTGTGTGTGTATACGTGTTTCTGCCAGCGCCGGTTTGCGGGCGCCTTCAGGCCTGGTGGGTGTGGCCCTGCTGGTGGACTGACCACACCCAAAGCCACACACCTGCTCCTGATCAGGCCTCGTCGGGGGAGCTACTTAAGAGAGTCTTGGAGCTCCCACCGACGCGGGATCATTGAGTTAGACTCCCAAGTCAGTGTGTTAGTGCAGGAAGTTCTGATCGTGTTTGCCCGCAGGGGTCAGTGTCTAACGGCTGCTTCCATTGTTTTCCCCTCAGGAGGAGCGTGGAGAGGAAGGACAGCACGCACAGGGTGTGCAGAGTTATGACAGTGGGGAGCACGAACACGGACGCCACTGGAAGACACACACGGGAGTCTTGGGGAGCACGGGGATTAATTGTACATCGTTATTTACTACACTGTAAATAAACGCACTGTTGTTATTCAGAGCTCCGCGCCTGGGTCCTTTTCCCCATACCCCCACGGTCTGCCATGCCGAACCGTGACAGAATGATCCCGCCAAGCATGGACCCAGCGGTCTCTGAGGAGAGGCTCAGGAAGGAGGTAATGGACAAAGTCTACAGACTCTGTGAATTATGGTGGGAGAAGCCCACGGAGGGGTTGCGTCGTGCCGTGGAGAGGCGGCTGCAGGAGACGCTTTTTAAATTCCCCTGGCTGGTGGACTCCCTTAATTCAGTTGTCCTGGACTTCCTGCTTTCAACCCTCCACCTCCACTCTCCTACTCAGGCTGCTCACCAGCCCAGTCAGCTGGTGGATGCACAGCCTGACACGCCGGCCCCGACGTCTACCCGGAAACGATGTTCGCGCCGCCGGCGTTCCTCACCGCAGCCGACTTCCCGGACATCTCAAGAGCCGGCTGTGGTGAGTAATAAGGACACTTTTTCATTTCTCACCCCATCTGCTTCTTCGTTTACAGTGGATGGTGACGCCGCTGACGCTGCTCTAAGCCAGCCAACAGTACAGCTAGCGTCGCCTCATTCAGCGATCTCCTCACCGCTCACCTCTTCACCATCTGTAGCAGTGCCTCCTGCTACAACGCCACCCATACCTGCTCGGCCCGAGCCGGAGGAGCTCAGCTAGCCGGAGGAGCTCGCGCTGCCAGAGCCAGAGCTCGGCGAGGGGGAGGAGCCCGCGCCACCAGCCGAGGAGCCAGAGCAGGAGCTGGAGCTCAGCGAGCCGGACTCGGAGCAGGAGCCGCTCAGCGAGCCGGAGCAGGAGCCATTCAGCGAGCCACCAGCTGAGGAGCCGGAGCAGCTCTGCGAGCCACCAGCTGAGGAGCCGGAGCAGCTCTGCGAGCCACCAGCTGAGGAGCCGGAGCAGGAGCAGCTCTGCGAGCCACCAGCTGAGGAGCCGGAGCAGGAGCAGCTCTGCGAGCCACCAGCTGAGGAGCCAGAGCAGGAGTAGCTTTGCGAGCCACCAGCTGAGGAGCCGGAGCAGGAGCAGCTCTGCAAGCCACCAGCTGAGGAGCCGGAGCAGGAGCAGCTTTGCGAGCCACCAGCTGAGGAGCCAGCGCCGCCGCTGCTGGAGGACCTCAACGAGCCGGAGGGACCGGTGTTGCCAGCAGAGGAGCTCGGCGAGCGGAAGGAGCGTGGTGAGCAGGAGCAACCCGCGCCGCAGCCGGAGGAGCTTGGAGGTCCGGAGGGACCTGCTCAGCCGGAACTGGAGGTCAGTGTGCCGGTGGGACCTCCACGTCTTGCGCGCCCTCCACGCCGCCCACCTCTAGCACGCCATTCACGCCATTCACGTCCAGTGCGTCCACGTCAGCGATCAGCGCTTCATAGACCTTATGCCACTCCTCACTGTTGCTCACCGGAGCAGCGTCGTTGCCGTCGGACCCGAGGCAGGCCGCCGGAGGAGAAGCGCCGCCGCCACTGGACCCGGGGCAGGCCGCCGGAGGAGCAGTGCCGAGGTCGGCCGCCTAAAGTGTCCATCTGCCATCACGGAACCCGAGGTAGGCCACCTGAACTCCTTTGTGATGGGCCGCCTGAGACTGTTTTGTGGCGTTTTTCTTTTTTGCGCCACTGCGGGATGCGCGGTCTGACTCTGGGACTGTGACCTGGGAGGGTTTGTTATTTCTTGTTTTTGCTTGTTTTGGTTTTTGTTTAACTTTTATTACGTGAACTCTTAGTTTTAGTCTCTAAATTCTTTTTTGTTACTCATGAATCTACACCTATTTTGGATGGTGGACAAACAGCTGTAACACTCACCTCTGACACTGAGAGTCACTGATTTCCGTAGCAGCATGTATCCATCCTTGTTGTAGACGGTGCAGGTGAAGACTCCACTGTCAGTGAGGTGGAGGTCTTTCAGGGTCAGACTGAGGTCTTTAGTGTTCAGTGGGTCTTTCTTCATCTCAGTGCGCTGTTTCTGATCTTGGCCCTTTAAGTGACACTGGTCTTTACCAATCTGATACTCATGGACCATCTTGTTTTTGTGTTTCCACTCCACTTTGACATCCTGGGTGAAGCCTTCTTTGATTTTAAAGGGCAGCAGCACAAACTCCTTCCCCTGTGTCACCTCCACCATCTCCAGCTGGTACTCTAAAGAGAAAACAGAGGAGAACATAGTCAGACAGACAACATCCTTTACATCTAGATGACTCATTGTAGAGACGTCAGGTCTGAACTTCCTGGAGCCAGGAGATTTTCTGACTGAGGCCAGACCCACAAAATCAGACACTTCCTTTGATAGATCCAAATCTTGTTTCTGTCATGATCTCCGTTCCTGCCCGGCCGGCCCCACAAGGCTACATTTGCTGTTTCGGTTCTCTCTCTCTCTCACTCTCTGCCTGGGCGGAGCTCACTGTGGGCTCCCGCCCTTGGCCCACACACCTGACAACAATCACCTGTCATCACCGGGAGCACTATTTGAGGCTGGAACACAGATCCTCTCGTCGCTGGATGATTGTACTACTGACGTTAGTGTTCTCACAGCTCCTGTGAACTTGTGCTTCGTGATTTGTGATTAGTTTGTGACTTCCCTTCTCTTCTGCTTAGGACCTTCCCCCCCCGGACCTGCGACCTCCCTGCCGTGTGAACGTGTGTGAGTGTGGGCAAGAAGACGTGAGCAAGTGTGAGAGAGCTACCCTGTTATTCCCTGGAGTTTTGGATTCCCTTCACTGTATATATTGTGCACTGGTGCCATAAATAAACTGTTATTTGGAGACATCTAACCGCTCTGCGCTTGAGTCCCTACAACCAGATCGTGACAGAATCATCCAGCCAAGAAAATGGATTCAGCAGACCCGGCAGTCTCGACCCCCACCCTCGCCACTTTGGCCGCGATGGTGGAGCGCCATGAGCAAATGTTTGTTCACCTTAGAGCAGAGCTCGCAAACCTCACACAGGCCGTGGCCCAGTTAACACCACTACCGACCGCTCCACCTGTCGCCGCTCCTCCGCCGGAGGCGCCAGCTCCAGCAGTAAGCGCCACACCACCTGCTCCCTCACCTGTTCACTTTGACAGATTTCTTCCTACTCCAAGAGCTTTCACGGGAGAGATTGATAAATGTGCTGGTTTCCTTACTCAATGTGCCCTTCAGTTTCGCCAGCAACCGCAAGCTTTTTCTACTGATGGTGCGAAAATTGCTTATATCGTTCAGTTACTCCAGGATCGTGCTCTGACCTGGGCTCAAGCTGCGCTTCAGGCGGAGCCGGACATCACCTTTTCTGACTTTCTTGTTAAGTTTAAAGGTGTGTTTGACAGGAAAGCCACAACTGCCACCGCCGGCCAGCGCTTGCTTGCGCTCAAACAAGGTAAACGAAGCATGGCTGATTTTTCTATTGATTTCTCTACCTTGGCCGAACAGACGAAATGGGGGGAAGAGGCCCTTAAGAGTGCATTACTCACTAATGTTAATGAGGAAATAAGGAATGAACTGATACTTTGTGAACTGCCTTCCTCCCTAGATGCGCTTTTGGCTTTGTGTATTCGGGTGGACGACCAGGTGCGCGCACATCGGAGCGCACGCGCACGTTCAGGGCATGCCCCGCTGGATTTTTGTGGGACCTCTACTGCAGCCCGTGGGCCGCGTGACGCCGACACCTGGGATGAGGAAGAACCCATGCAGCTTGGGCGCTCACGGCTGTCGCCCGCGGAGCACCAGCGCCGCCTTGCCTCCGGTGAGTGCGTTTATTGCAGCCGTAAAGGCCACTCTGTCTCCTCCTGTCCAACACTGGCAAAAGGGCGCGCTCACCAGTGATCGTGAGGGTGCTGGTGGGCGATCTGTCGAGTGAAAGCCCTCTCCCCAGACTTCTCTTGCCGGCTAAACTACGTGTTCGGACTGTTTCTCACTCTCTCTCCGTTCTCGTTGACTCTGGGGCTGAGCAGAACTTTATTGACACCTCACTTGCCGCCAAACTAAACATCGCCTTGGAGCCTCTGTCACGCCCTCTCCGCGTTCACGCACTATCAGGTCAGTGCCTGCCCGACATCACTCATGTTTCTGAATTCCTTTCATTATCTCTCTCAGGCAATCACGCAGAAAGGATTTGTTTTTTTTCGTTTAAAGCTCCTCTCACTCCGCTGGTTCTGGGTCACCCCTGGCTTGTTCTCCACAAGCCACATATTGACTGGGAGAATGGTGCCATACTGGGTTGGAGTGTGAACTGCCACATGAACTGCCTCCGGGCTGCGGCTTCCCCCGTTCCGCTCCCGCCCACGGCCTCGCCGTCGGACGCCCCGGACCTCTCGATGGTTCCGCGGGTTTATCATGATCTGCGGGATGTTTTTTGTAAGGATCGTGCGCGGTCTCTTCCCCCGCACCGCCCGTACGATTGTGCCATCGATCTTCTTCCTGGAGCTCCGCTGCCGTCTAGCTGCCTGTACAGCCTCTCCCGGCCTGAGAGGGATGCTATGGAGCGCTACATCACGGAGTCGCTGGCGGCGGGGTTAATTCGCCCCTCCTCTTCCCCTGTCGCGGCTGGGGTTTTTTTCGTGGATAAGAAGGATGGTTCGCTGCGGCCGTGTATTGACTTTCGGGGCCTTAACCAGATCACAAATAAAATCAAGTACCCTTTGCCGTTGCTTTCCTCGGCCTTTGAACTGCTTCAGGGCATGACCGTCTTTACCAAGCTGGATCTGCGCAACGCTTACCACCTGGTGCGCATCAGAGAGGGGGATGAGTGGAAAACCGCGCTCAATACGCATCGGGGCCACTTTGAGTATCTCGTGATGCCGTTTGGGCTGACCAATGCCCCCGCAGTGTTTCAGGCGATGGTTAATGATGTCCTTCGTGATTTTGTTAACCGTTGTGTGTTTGTGTACTTAGATGACATCCTGATCTTTTCTAGGACACTCGAGGAGCACCAAGTCCACGTACGGCAGGTCCTGCTACGCCTTCTGGAGAACCGGCTCTTTGTGAAGGGGGAGAAGTGTGACTTCTACGTGACTTCAGTGAGTTTTCTGGGTCACATCATCGAGAAGGGGGACTTGCAGACTGATCCAGAGAAGGTGCGGGCTGTGGTGGAATGGCCTACTCCTCCTGATCGCCGCCAATTGCAACGTTTTTTGGGATTCGCTAACTTTTACAGACGGTTCATTCGCGATTTCAGCAGGATCGCTCTCCCTCTTACTAAACTCACCTCTCCCAAAGTTCCCTTCCAGTGGGATTCTGCCGCTCAGCGAGCCTTCGCCCTGCTCAAGGAGAGATTCACCACTGCACCCATACTCCGGCAACCGGACCTTACACGGCAGTTCGTTGTGGAGGTGGACGCGTCGGACTCTGGGGTGGGGGCAGTTCTGTCTCAACAGACGGACGGTAAGCTGCACCCGTGTGCCTTTTATTCTCGCTGTCTCTCTCCAGCAGAATGTAACTATGATATCGGGGACCGGGAGCTTCTGGCCGTCAAGCTGGCCCTGGAGGAGTGGAGACATTGGTTGGAGGGAGCAGCACAACCATTCATCGTCTGGACGGATCACAAGAATCTGGAGTACCTGCGCTCGGCTAGACGTCTCAATTCCCGGCAAGCCAGGTGGGCGCTGTTTTTCGTTCGTTTTGACTTCACTATCACCTACAGGCCAGGATCACGGAACGTAAAGCCAGACGCCCTGTCCAGGCAATTCTCCATCACTGGGGAGGACTCGGACCCCGAGCCTGTCCTCCTGGCCGCCTGCGTGATTGGAGCCATCTCCTGGGAGATCGAGAGGCTCATCCAAGAGGCGCAGGAGACCGAACAGGATCCTGGAACTGGCCCACCTGGTCGCCTCTTCGTTCCTTCAGCCGTCCGCTCTCAGGTTCTCCAGTGGGCTCACACCGCCCGTTTTTCATGCCATCCTGGGGTCCTCCGCACCTTATCGTTCCTCCGACGCTACTTCTGGTGGCCCGCTATGGCTAAGGACGCCAAGGAGTATGTGTCAGCCTGTTCGACCTGCGCCCGGAACAAGCTTTCGAACCGCCCTCCACCGGGTCTTCTGCAGCCTCTCCCTACACCAGCCCGACCATGGTCCCACGTTTCTTTGGACTTTGTCACGGGTCTGCCGCCCTCTGCAGGTAACACCACCATACTTACCATTATTGATCGTTTTTCCAAAGCTGCACACTTCATCGCCCTCCCAAAGCTCCCCTCTGCCTTGGAGACGGCCCGGCTCCTCACCTCACATGTGTTCCGACTTCACGGGATCCCCAAGGACATCGTCTCGGATAGAGGGCCACAATTCACGTCCCGAGTTTGGAGGGAGTTCTGCTCCGCACTGGGGGCCAAGGTCAGTCTTTCTTCCGGTTTCCATCCGCAGAGTAACGGGCAATCGGGGCGGGCCAACCAGGAGCTGGAAGCTGCCCTCCGCTGTGTCGCTTCGCACAACCAATCAACCTGGAGTGAACAGCTTCCATGGATCGAATATGCCCACAACAGCCACACATCCTCCGCCACGGGCAAATCTCCTTTCGAAGCATCCCTGGGCTATCAACCGCCTTTGCTCCCGGCCATCGAAGTTGAGCACTCCGTTCCCTCAGTACAGGCTCACCTCCGCGGGTGCCGTCGTGCCTGGCGTGCGACTCGGGCTGCCCTACTCCGTACTAAGGAGCGGAACAAGGCCCTCGCTGACCGTCGCCGGACACCAGCCCCTGAGTACGCCATCGGACAACAGGTATGGCTGTCTACCCGTTTTGTGCCGCTACGGACTGAGTCGAAGAAGCTGTCCCCTCAGTTTATTGGCCCTTTTCCCATTGACGCCATTGTGAACCCTGTGTCTGTCCGCCTCAAACTGCCGCGCAACATGCGCATTCACAATGTCTTCCATGTGTCTCAGGTCAAGCCAGTGCTCTCCAGCCCGTTGTGCCCTCCCTCCAGGGCCCCGCCGCCCCCCGGCTCGTGGATGGTCAGCTGGTTTACAACATCACCCGCATCATGGACTCGGGACGCCGGGGTAGGGGTTTTCAGTACCTGGTTGACAAGGAGGGCTACGGGATAGAGTTACGCTCCTGGGTGCCTCGAGCAGCTGTCCTGGATAAGGCAATGCTCCGGGACTTCCACTGCAGGCATCCAGGTAAGCCTGGTGGGTTGCCAGGAGACTCCCGTTGAGGGGGGGTACTGTCATGGTCTCCGTTCCTGCCCGGCCGGCCCCACAGGGCTACATTTGCTGTTTCGGTTCTCTCTCTCTCTCTCTCTCTCTCCCTCTCTACCTGGGCGGAGCTCACTGTGCGCTCCCGCCCTTGGCCCACACACCTGACAACAATCACCTGTCATCACCGGGAGCACTATTTGAGGCTGGAACACAGATCCTCTCGTCGCTGGATGATTGTACTGTGACGTTACTGTTCTCACAGCTCCTGTGAACTTGTGCTTCGTGATTTGTGATTAGTTTGTGACTTCCCTTCTCTTCTGCTTAGGACCCCCCCCCGGACCTGCGACCTCCCTGCCGTGTGAACGTGTGTGAGTGTGGGCAAGAAGACGTCAGCGAGTGTGAGAGAGCTACCCTGTTATTCCCTGGAGTTTTGGATTCCCTTCACTGTATATATTGTGCACTGGTGCCGTAAATAAACTGTTATTTGGAGACATCTAACCGCTCTGCGCTTGAGTCCCTACAACCAGATCGTGACAGTATCGGTTAAAAGGCTCAGTATAAGATTTGGGGACCGATGAGCTACTAGAAGATGGATCTTCAAAGTCCTCATCCCCACAATGTTGTGCACCATCAGACTCTTCTCTCTCACTACATGAGCCAGTAAAAAATTTTTGCTTCTTCATTAGTTGGAAATGCTTCCCTAATTTTGTGATTGTTAGTCTATCTTTGTCATGGCCTTGAGCTGTTTGACCTAGGGTTTTTAAGTCTTTTAGCAGTCATGTCATTTGTAAAGTTTTTATTTAAATATTCTGTTTGGTTCTTCATTTGTGTGTTTTTAGTGTTTATGTTTTATAATTGTACTTTTCTTAAGTGTTTTTAGTCTACTTCTTAGTTCTGGGTTGTATTAGAGTTTAGTTTTTCTCTCAGTGTTTCTTGTTCCATTTTTTGTGTGTCTGCATTTCCATGTTTAGTTATCACTTCTCACTTCCTGCTTTATTGGATAGTTATTCATCCCTTGCTCTTTACTGTGAGTTTTACTTCCCTCATCTTATGATCTCTTTAGTACATCTGTGTCTCATTTTCCCAACTGTCTCTGCTCCCCTGATTACCCTTCTCTGTGTGTATATATAGTGCTGATTTCTCTCAGTCCTGGTCAAAACATCAACTCTACTTCTCAGTGAATTTTCTTCATGTACTTCTGCTGTATTTCTTCTATTTCTTTCAGCCCAGTGTATTTCCAAGTTCCATGTTCCGCTAGTTATGGTTTTCAATTTTCTTTTAGACGTCATATGTTCCCCTATTTGACTTTCCTCTAAAACAGCCGAACAAAGATTCAAATCCTCTCTTCATTTAGAGCTCTCTGGTTATTTGTGCCATAACTTCAACATTAAATATAAAACAAGCTCAAACTGAAAGAGCACAAATGGGCTATCAATTTAAAATATATTGGAATTAATAAACATTAGACTGTGACACAGTCCTACATATCAAACTGAGAAAACAGTCTGCTTTGATGGTGGACTTGTTCTGTTTTCCTACAGAGCACCACGTCATCTTCTTATGTCAACATCTGCCAGTCTGTGTACAGGGAATGAGGAAACCCCGTTCATTTACTGAGATCAACAGCAGACTTTCCAGTGTAAGACTTCATAAATATGTGAACATGAGCTGACTCTGGAACAGCTTCTATACAATCATGGACTGTAAAACAGAGGCAGGAGCCACCCTCTCTCTCCTGCACTGTACGGCTCAACTCACATACAGCAAACCTGCACTGATTCTACATATGTCACATTCCCATGATGCATCACAGGCTGTTTTATTGGATCTTTTTCATTGAGGATTTGTAATGTGGACAAACAGATGTTACTCTCACCTCTGACACTGAGAGTCACTGATTTCTGTAGCAGCATGTGTCCATCCTTGTTGTAGACGGTGCAGGTGTAGACTCCACTGTCAGTGAGGTGGAGGTCTTTCAGGGTCAGACTGAGGTCTCCATTTTTTATTTGCTCGTTCTTCACTTCTGTGCGACTTTGTATGTAAGACTGGTTTTGGTCTCTCTGATAAACGTGGACTTTCTTGTCTTCATGTTTCCACTCCGCTGTGACGTCCTGAAGCTTGATATCAGTTGTAAATGGCAGCAGGACAGACTGAACCCCTTTAACTGTTTCCACCATCTGAACCTCAGGAACTGAGAGGAGAATATGAGACAGACAGACAGATGTCAGTGAAGGTGATCCTCCATCATCTACAGTTATTATAGTTTGATACTTTCATTGTTTTTATTTAGTGTTGGCCTTTTCTTTTGAATTCAGTTTAGTTTCTGTCAGTTTCCAGAGTGGCTTTGCTCCTTTCACTTTTGTTTTGATTGTGTGTAAATGTTTAGTTTTTGTTTAACTTTTATTACGTGAACTCTTAGTTTTAGTCTCTAAATTCTGTTTTGTTACTTATAAATCTATACCTATTTTGGATGGTGGACAAACAGCTGTAACACTCACCTCTGACACTGAGAGTCACTGATTTCTGTAGCAGCATGTGTCCATCCTTGTTGTAGACGGTGCAGGTGTAGACTCCACTGTCAGTGAGGTGGAGGTCTTTCAGGGTCAGACTGAGGTCTTTAGTGTTCAGTGGGTCTTTCTTCATCTCAGTGCGCTGTTTCTGATCTTGGCCCTTTAAGTGACACTGGTCTTTACCAATCTGATACTCATGGACCATCTTGTTTTTGTGTTTCCACTCCACTTTGACATCCTGGGTGAAGCCTTCTTTGATTTTAAAGGGCAGCAGCACAAACTCCTTCCCCTGTGTCACCTCCACCATCTCCAGCTGGTACTCTAAAGAGAAAACAGAGGAGAACATAGTCAGAGAGACAACATCCTTTACATCTAGATGACTCATTATAGAGACGTCAGGTCTGAACTTCCTGGAGCCAGGAGATTTTCTGACTGAGGCCAGACCCACAAAATCAGACACTTCCTTTGATAGATCCAAATCTTGTACCGGTTAAAGGACTCAGTATAAGATTTGGGGACCGATGAGCTACTAGAAGATGGATCTTCAAAGTCCTCATGCCCACAATGTTGTGCACCATCAGACTCTTCTCTCTCATTACATGAGCCAGTAAAAATTTTGGCTTCTTCATTAGTTGGAAATGCTTCCCTAATTTTGTGATTGTTAGTCTATCTTTGTCATGGCCTTGAGCTGTTTGACCTAGGGTTTTTAAGTCTTTTAGCAGTCATGTCATTTGTAAAGTTTTTATTTAAATATTCTGTTTGGTTCTTCATTTGTGTGTTTTTAGTGTTTATGTTTTATAATTGTACTTTTCTTGAGTGTTTTTAGTCTACTTCTTAGTTCTGGGTTGTATTAGAGTTTAGTTTTTCTCTCAGTGTTTCTTGTTCCATTTTTTGTGTGTCTGCATTTCCATGTTTAGTTATCACTTCTCACTGTCACGATCCTGAGTCTGTGACTCAGTGATTTTGTGTTTGGTGTATTTATTGTTATTATTTGTGGGCTGTTTTGGGATGGTTGGTGTTTTGGGATTTTAGATACTGGGTTTGTGCTTGTAATGGAATTTCTTTCACTTATGTATTAATCACGTTATTGTAATGCCTTGGTGATTTTAACATGTCTGACACCCATACTGTAAGACAAATGGTGGGGGTCTATTTAGGAAGTTGGGGGAAGCAGACAACTCCACAGGAGGGAGAGTCTTTTGTCTCTTCGAGGACTCTGGGAGGTAGCAAGGGAGTGTGAACCTTAAGGTGTGAAACAGCTGTGTACTGCCTTTTGTTCCTGGAGAAGGTATTTAACTGAGAGCCACACTAGGCTCAGAGAGACTCTGCTGACCCTGCCCCGTGGTCATGCAGGCTCTCCATCAAGCTTGGTTTTCTGTTCTGTGTGTTTTGATTAAAGAATGTTAGCTACCGCTCACCGCTCATCTGCAGGCTTTATTTAAGTGGAAAACTTCCACAACAGAATGGCGCTGCGAGCAGGGTGGTCCGTGTGGTCGCTGAACAATGGTTCCGTGGACGGGCTGATCACCCCTGAGGGAAAAGGTACCTTTGTCCTACCAGCTGTTGAAGCAAAGGAAATGGAGGAGTCACGGAGCCGTGTGTTTCAGCAGCCACCGAGACCATCGATTTTGAGGGGACTCCTGCAGATGGGTGAGTGATAGCTAACTTGTAACAAGTCCCAAGAGTTTTGTGTCTGGCAAGAAGTGAGCGTGTTGCAGCCTTCGGGGAGCCCAAGAAGGTGTCTTACGACCTTTCAGGGCAAGAGCTCCGAGGGAGTCTTCGTGTAGAATCACGGAGAGTCTTCGTGTAGAATCACGGAGTGACATCCCTAGCATCTTCTAAAAGATCCTAACTTCTTCAAAGGAGACTGGGGGTGGCGGTGTTCGTTCCTTGGTCCGTAGAAGGCAAGGAACCTCACGGGGGACGCCTCGTGTAGTAGGAAGAGAATCTAGATTCCAGGGGCAGTCAGCGGAGCCGGATTAGCGGCTCGAGAGGCGACTGCGGCAGACGTTCCACCAGGCGGCCAGGGACAAAACTCAATGTTTGACTGTATGTTAAGAACTGTGGGTAAAAGTATGTTGTGAGATGAAAGAGAATAGTTGTGTGGGAAAAGTTGTTGTGTGTGTAAAAAACAGAGAAAAATGGGGTTCAAAATGTTGAAAATAGGGAACAAAAACAAGAAAAAAAAAAGAGAGGAGTGTAGAAATGTGTGTAAAAATTGTTTCCAACTAGCGGGAGAGGGTGGTACTGCAGGCCACCAGCTCCCCTAGGGTGGACACACACACAAAATTAGCAGAATTGTTGATGAAAATAAGTAAAAATAGGAAGAGGGTTTGGTGATTTTTCAATGTAGAACAACTACAATCTCTCTGGGTTTTTAAGAAAGGGGACTTCAGAACCAGAGAGGGGAGACGTGTTTCTTTAAGCAGTGATAAGAATGATCAAAATGTCTCAGTGTGTCACTTGCAGGTGAAGAGCAGACCCTGATCAATTTTTCACATGCAGCAGTCGGAAGAAAATTATAGGTTAACATCATTTAGAAACACTCAAGCCAAGTTTTGGCTGAATTGTTTTACAGCTTAACTTCCATGTGTTTGTCACCCTGAGAACACAAGCTCCAAGAATCTCTCCCTGAAGACAAGAAATGCAGTTCCAGAACAACGAGATGGATATCAAGAGCTCACAGCAGTATCCTGAGCAGTGAAGAAAAGTTGCAGCAGCAGCTGTGCAAGACAGCGACAGCAAGGAGAAAAATGGCATCATCATGACTGGATGGATGGATGTGCATTTCCAACGAGCTGCAACTTCACTGTGTGAATGGACCTTTGAAAAGACTGCCTGAGTTGGACATTTGCCACTTTTGGAGCAAAATGGCAAGATGAGACAGTGGAAAACACAGGACAAAGCTGAAAGACAATGACTCTCACTGGACTGCTGCAAGGGGGGAGAGATGAGATGAGACCACAGTGGAAGGAGCAGGGGAGAACATGGCTGTTTTAGTGTGGGAACTGAAATTTGAGTTTAGGAAACTGGGAAGAAAAACGACTGCCTTGCGTGGAGAATTGAAAAGTGTCTGGAGCACCGCAAAGAGGAGAGGTACACAAAAATTACACAAACAGAAAAATGCATTAATCCTACTAACACAAACACACATGCAATGAAGCTCATGAAGATCAAATAGCATTTTAAGCAGGCGTTTCTGTTACCATCATCTTGTCCGGTTCACTTAGTGGGTTAAGAAGTGATACATAGACTAGTGAACTAATATTATTTTGGGGAAGGATGATTGAATCATTGCAGGGGTGAACAGAATGCTGCAGGGGGGTCAGATGAGTGGAGACCAATAGATCATTGAGTTTCTGGTTTCTGATGTGTGGGGGAGGTCTTATCATGACACACATCTGGTTACATGGGGGAAAACAAAACTCATCATCTAATAGAATATTGCTGTTGTGTGAGGTGTGTGACTGGTGGATGAAAGTTTTGGGGATTTAGCATTTTCCTTTGGTACCACTTTGAAACTGCCAATTAGTTTTGTTTTGATCTATCATTCTGAGAGAGTATGCTTAGACAACTTCTAAAAAGAGGCCTTCATATTGTTTTGATTTTTAACAGTGCACTGAGATATATATATATATATATTTTTTTTGTTTGGCAATTTTCTCTTTTGAAGCAGGCCTGCAATATCGGGATCGAAAGTGCTACACAACATGTTGAACAATCGCAAGTGAGCTTCTCCAAAAAAAATTAAAATGGGCTCGGGAGAAAGCCACTTATTTGGGACAATCAGAAAACAAGTCCCTGTCAAAAAGGATTCAGCGAGGTAATCCAGTCTAAATTCTTTTTTTCTTTTTTTTTGAAATGACGTCATTGCTGGCAGTAGAAACTTATTGCGTCACGAGGTTCTACTGTCAGCAAATAAAAAATGGGGACTGACTGGACTGACAAAAGCTTTGACTGACTTGATACCAGTATGCAAGATTGCACCTCCACCTTGACCTGACAAAAGGGTGGATGTATGTATGTTTCTTTTTACAGGAGCAGAAAGATGACAGCAACAGGTTGCATGACCTTTGGGCCGTGCTGACTTAACCTTTAATCGCCACTTTCTGTGTCTTTGAATTTACCAGCAGTGTGTTATTCTTGACCTTGTACTGTTTACAGTGCAGAGGTCACTGTGAGAAAGTGTGCATACAGATGCGCTGCGCTAACATCTATTCTTCCACAGCAGAGGGTTAATCATATGATCTAATCACATGATTTACAGCAGGACACACCACTGGCTAATGTTTTACCTTTTCTTAAGACAGGGCCTGGAGTGAAACTACTCCAGGGGAGAATCCCTGTGAATTTTTAAGAGACAATGCACAACTTTATTGTGCATGTCTAATTGTGCTAAGCTGACATAGGGCAAAAGAGGGTTTTCCGGGGAAGCTTTCATTTTTAAATTGCAGAGACCGTGACATGAGAGATGGAAGGATTGACGCAGATACAGACCACGACCGGGAGAGAACGCTTCAACAGGACCAGTGAGAAGCAGGGACCATCTGCAGGACAGCTGACAAACGACAGTGGGCTGCACCACTGGGCTTCCAAAGGATTGTCACAAGGAGATTTTGAACAGCAAAATCTTAAAATAAAATGAAAGAGTTTCGCCGTTGACGTTGAGGAAGACAACTAAGGTGAACGACGTGCTCTGCCTTAAATCTACAGCCGCGTTGGAACAGAAATCGAGGGATGGAGAGAGCGTGCCAAGCTCCAAAAGTGACAGCGCAGAGGAAGATCGGCGTTGGAATTATAACTCTGTAAATGGCACAGACACCAGGAGCCATGATCGGGAACTGAGAATGACCTTTTTCACTTTGCCATGCAAAGTACTTTGACACTATGGAGAAGACCTTTCCTCTGTATCATTGTTGTTGCCATTTGCATGTGAGAGCTTAGATTGTGGGGAGGATTAAAGATGAACAAAGGGTGGTGAGAGAACAGTGAAGTGAGGATACACAGTGTGAAACTCCTTTAAGTGTACAATAATGTTGATGTGATATACAGAATGTCGGGAAAGAAATTCTGGTATTATTGTGATTCTTGATTTAAGAATCAAAGGGTGGGATTGTAATGGAATTTCTTTCACTTATGTATTAATCACGTTATTGTAATGCCTTGGTGATTTTAACATGTCTGACACCCATACTGTAAGACAAATGGTGGGGGTCTATTTAGGAAGTTGGGGGAAGCAGACAACTCCACAGGAGGGAGAGTCTTTTGTCTCTTCGAGGACTCTGGGAGGTAGCAAGGGAGTGTGAACCTTAAGGTGTGAAACAGCTGTGTACTGCCTTTTGTTCCTGGAGAAGGTATTTAACTGAGAGCCACACTAGGCTCAGAGAGACTCTGCTGACCCTGCCCCGTGGTCATGCAGGCTCTCCATCAAGCTTGGTTTTCTGTTCTGTGTGTTTTGATTAAAGAATGTTAGCTACCGCTCACCGCTCATCTGCAGGCTTTATTTAAGTGGAAAACTTCCACAACATGCTCCTTCTGTTGGTCCCTGGTGTTAGTGTTCCCCTGTCTCGTCAGGTTAATCAGGTCCAGCTGTGTCTCCCACCTGTGTGTGATTTCCCAGTGTCCCTCTGTGTATTTATAGTGTGTGTTTCCCTCAGTTCCTCGTCGCGTCGTCTGTGTTCATCCTCCGTGTTACCCTGCGTACTCTGCATTACTCTGTGTCTCCTCTATGTGCTCTCCCTGCAGTTCTCCTCTCGGGTTTCAGGTTTGCTACTCTTTGGTTTAGTTTCTCCCAGTTTAGTTCATCCTTGGTTCTGTTTTGCCATCCCCACTTTATGTTCAGTATTCTTAATAAATCACCCTCACGTCTTAATAAGTGCTGCATTTGAGTCCTCCTTCGTCACCTCACACGGCCGCTGCCCCGAGCCGTGACACTCACTTCCTGCTTTATTGGATAGTTATTCATCCCTTGCTCTTTACTGTGAGTTTTACTTCCCTCATCTTATTATCTGTTCTTTTACATCTGTGTCTCATTTTCCCAACTGTCTCTGCTCCCCTGATTACCCTTCTCTGTGTGCATATATAGTGCTGATTTCTGTCAGTCCTGGTCAAAACATCAACTCTACTTCTCAGTGAATTTTCTTCATGTACTTCTGCTGTATTTCTTCTATTTCTTTCAGCCCAGTGTATTTCCAAGTTCCATGTTCCGCTAGTTATGGTTTTCAATTTTCTTTTAGATGTTATATGTTCCCCTATTTGACTTTCCTCTAAAACAGCCGAACAAAGATTCAAATCCTCTCTTCATTTAGAGCTCTCTGGTTATTTGTGCCATAACTTCAACATTAAATATAAAACAAGCTCAAACTGAAAGAGCACAAAGAGCTATCAATTTAAAATATATTGGAATCTATGAGGTGCCGTAAGGGACATTATTACTGAAATGCTCTCACACACACCAAGGCGTTTCAGTTGAACAGGAAGTTGTTTCTTGACAAGGAAACTGAAGGAAAAAGTGGTAGATTTCAAACAAACCACTACACAGATGTCTACTCAGCAACCTGCTAGTAGCCTAAGTGAAGCAGCTGCATTACTTAACAATATATAAGCCTCAGCATAAGTCAAAATTTAGAATAGCAGACGGGCATTATCCTGGTTAATTTTTTTTGGCATATGTGCTTTTTGTCTTTTTCAGCAAAGAAAAAAATATCTTAAAATCATTAATAAAACCAGGGAGAGAAGGCTTAGCGTTCCTCCATTTAGCACAATGGATATGATATTTACTCAAAAGTATGATGATGATCCATATAAAAAAATTTATGATGTAATTCAAATAGTGGCACATCATTAATATTTAGGGAAATCCAATTTTTTTAAGTTGCACCATATGCATTGTGTGATAGGGCATAGAAAAAAAGATGTTCTAGGGTTTCATTTTCATCAGTACAAAAAGAACATTGATCCACCTCAAAACCAAATCTCTTTTTTAGTAATTCTGCCACAGGATTAATTTTGTATATTACTTTAAGTGTGTTTCTTCAACTTTAGGTAGAATAGGCTATTTCATAAATTTTTAGTATGCTTTATCCAGTATATGAAATAACTAAATTAGAACCATGCAATGTAACCATTCTGTTGTAACTATGAAATATTTTGTCTTTGAAGAAACTACTAATAAATCTATTATTGCATTTTTATCAAACAGCTGACATTGCCCTAGCAATAAATTTGGGAGCACAGATGGGAACTTATTGTATATCATAACATTTTTAATCAAATGAAGCAGAGGCAGTGGGACCAGTTCACAAAATTTGTTATATTCTCTTTTAGAACAGTTTAGACAATATTTTTCTGAGATGTTTCAATGTAATGGGTTTTATTCCTCCACAAAAATTTGAAAATAAATGTGTTAGCCTTATTAATGTTTTTAGAGGAGATATATAGAGAGTGACAAGGATAAATCAATTTGGAGATGCCTTCAGCTTTAGATAGGATGTTTCTGCCAATAATAGCGAGGTCTCTGGTTTACCACTGGCTAAGTGATTTCTTCATCTCCATGATACAGTTAGAAATATTAGTCTCTTCTCTGCTAATTGTTTTTTTTTTTAGATATTATCAGCCCTATATATTTAACTTTAGGTTCAACTCTAACCAAAGCTATTGAAGAGTCAGAGCTTGTATGAATCGGGAGAAGTTCACATTTTTTGATACTGAGAGATAAACGAGAAGCTTTAGAGAAAATTTAGTTTTCTCGACCACGTATTTCTCTTTAAAGAAAAATAGATGTATCATCTGCGAATTGACTTATTTTGAAGTCTTTATTAAAAATTGATATTTCTTGTATGTCGTTAGAATTTTTGATTAATAGTGTTAACAACTGAGTTGCCAATATAAAAAGCTTAGGGGAAACAGGACATACTTGCCGAATTCCTTCTTGCACCTTGAATCCATTCCTTGATTCAAGGAAGCTAAAATATTGTTAAGTAATGTGGCTGCTTCACTTAAGCTACAAGCACAGCCGTCCCCAACCCCCAGGTCCTGGACCAGTACCGGTCTGTGATTCATTTGGTACCGGGTCACAAGAGTTGAGGCTTGAGTTTGAAATTGATTGTTTTCAGGGTATTTATCGGGTTTTTTTTATTATTTTTTTTTTTTATCGTTTATATTGTTAACTTGGTTTCCTTGGGTCTTTTCCCGTGTGTTATAATTAAATATTCTTTTTTTGGAAGCGGTACTGGTTTTATTTTACTGTATTTATCCAAGACAACTTAAAGGCCGGTCCGTGAAATTATTGTCGGCCATAAATGGTACGTGGCGCAAAAAAGTTTGGGGACCGCTGTACTAGCAGGTTGTTGAGTAGACATCCTTGTAGTGTTTTGCAATATACCACTTTTTCCATCAGTTTCCTTGTCAGGAAACAACTTCCTGTTCAGCGGAAATGCCTCTGGTTTCAGTGGAATGCGTGAGAGCATTTCAGTAGTGTGTGTGAGAGCGTTTCAGTAGTGTGTGTGAGAGCGTTTCAGTAGTGTGTGTGAGAGCATTTCAGTAGTGTGTGTGAGAGGTAAAATTTCAGTAGTATGTGTGAGAGCGTTTCAGTAGTGTGTGTGAGAGCGTTTCAGTAGTGTGTGTGAGAGCATTTCAGTAGTGTGTGTGAGAGGTAAAATTTCAGTAGTGTGTGTGAGAGCGTTTCAGTAGTGTGTGTGAGAGCATTTCAGTAATAATGTCCCTTACGGCACCTCATAGGAATTAATAAACATTAGACTGTGACACAGTCCTACATATCAAACTGAGAAAACAGTCTGCTTTGATGGTGGACTTGTTCTGTTTTCCTACAGAGCACCACATCATCTTCTCATATCAATATCTGCCAGTCTGTGTACAGGGAATGAGGAAACCCCGTTCATTTACTGAGATCAACAGCAGACTTTCCAGTGTAAGACTTCATAAATATGTGAACATGAGCTGACTCTGGAACAGCTTCTATACAATCATGGACTGTAAAACAGAGGCAGGTGCTTGGTGATTGGATCTTTTTCATTGAGGATTTGTAATGTGGACAAACAGATGTTATTCTCACCTCTGACACTGAGAGTCACTGATTTCTGTAGCAGCATGTGTCCATCCTTGTTGTAGACGGTGCAGGTGTAGACTCCACTGTCAGTGAGGTGGAGGTCTTTCAGGGTCAGACTGAGGTCTTTAGTGTTCAGTGGGTCTTTCTTCATCTCAGTGCGCTGTTTCTGATCTTGGCCCTTTAAGTGACACTGGTCTTTACCAATCTGATACTCATGGACCATCTTGTTTTTGTGTTTCCACTCCACTTTGACATCCTGGGTGAAGCCTTCTTTGATTTTAAAGGGCAGCAGCACAAACTCCTTCCCCTGTGTCACCTCCACCATCTCCAGCTGGTACTCTAAAGAGAAAACAGAGGAGAACATAGTCAGACAGACAACATCCTTTACATCTAGATGACTCATTGTAGAGACGTCAGGTCTGAACTTCCTGGAGCCAGGAGATTTTCTGACTGAGGCCAGACCCACAAAATCAGACACTTCCTTTGATAGATCCAAATCTTGTACCGGTTAAAGGACTCAGTATAAGATTTGGGGACCGATGAGCTACTAGAAGATGGATCTTCAAAGTCCTCATCCCCACAATGTTGTGCACCATCAGACTCTTCTCTCTCATTACATGAGCCAGTAAAACAATTTGGCTTCTTCATTAGTTGGAAATGCTTCCCTAATTTTGTGATTGTTAGTCTATCTTTGTCATGGCCTTGAGCTGTTTGACCTAGGGTTTTTAAGTCTTTTAGCAGTCATGTCATTTGTAAAGTTTTTATTTAAATATTCTGTTTGGTTCTTCATTTGTGTGTTTTTAGTGTTTATGTTTTATAATTGTACTTTTCTTGAGTGTTTTTAGTCTACTTCTTAGTTCTGGGTTGTATTAGAGTTTAGTTTTTCTCTCAGTGTTTCTTGTTCCATTTTTTCTGTGTCTGCATTTCCATGTTTAGTTATCACTTCTCACTTCCTGCTTTATTGGATAGTTATTCATCCCTTGCTCTTTACTGTGAGTTTTACTTCCCTCATCTTATTATCTGTTCTTTTACATCTGTGTCTCATTTTCCCAACTGTCTCTACTCCCCTGATTACCCTTCTCTGTGTGTATATATAGTGCTGATTTCTGTCAGTCCTGGTCAAAACATCAACTCTACTTCTCAGTGAATTTTCTTCATGTACTTCTGCTGTATTTTTTCTATTTCTTTCAGCCCAGTGTATTTCCAAGTTCCATGTTCCGCTAGTTATGGTTTTCAATTTTCTTTTAGACCTTATATGTTCCCCTATTTGACTTTCCTCTAAAACAGCCTAACAAAGATTCAAATCCTCTCTTCATTTAGAGCTCTCTGGTTATTTAGTTATTTAGCTTTTAGAAGACAATGTAGGAAATGTGAAAGACAGTGGAAAAAAGATAGATTGCATGTGTCCCTGGAAGCCTTAAAGATTAGTCGGAAAACTTATCAGAGGGCAGTTAAGGCCGATAAACACTCCTACTTTTCTCAACTTATTTCGGCCAACTCTCATAACCCTCGTGTTTTATACAGTACGATAAATTCTGTACTTAACTTGGAGGGTAACGACCTTTTGCCGTCCTCTGAGGCTATGTGCAATAAGTTTATTACCTTTTTTATGGACAAGATTGCTAGCCTGAGGCCTCTGATCCCACCTATTGTTGATACGGCCATGCATGCGCCTTGCTCAAGCCTATTTCCTGCTTTTGCACCGATTTCACTGCGTGATTTAGAGGAGTTGGTGCTACATGCTAAGCCCTGTGGCTCCCCGAATGATGTTGTTACTCCCCGCTTTCTCCAAAAAGTATTTCCCATCATTGGACCTTATATCCTGAAAATTATCAATACTAGTCTGTTAACCGGTTTAAACATGCAGTCATACACCCCTTACATAAGAAACCTGGCCTTGATAGTTCTACTATGTCAAACTTTAGACCTATCTCCAAGCTTCCTTTTTTAAGCAAGATTTTGGAGAGGGTTGTACATACCCAGCTGTTGGATTATTTGAACGACTCGCAACTGTCTGAAATCTTCCAATCTGGTTTTAAGCCCTTTCACAGTACGGAGACAGCTCTTGTTAAAGTTATGAATGACATTCTTGTTGCGACTGATCGTGGTAAATATGCTGTGCTTGTGCTATTGGACATGACAGCTGCATTTGACACAGTGGACCACGACCTGCTGATCTCCCGCTTACATCACTGAGTGGGAATTTCTGATTTGGCATTGTCATGGGTGAAATCATATCTTTCCGAAAGGAGTTTTTGTGTCAAACTGGGACTGGCCGCTTCCTCTGTGGCCCCTCTGCTTTGGGGTGTGCCCCAGGGATCTATCCTTGGGCCATTATTTTTCTCGCTGTACTTACTCCCCCTTGGTGCGATTTTTCGTAAACACGGAGTGTCATTTCATTTGTATGCCGATGACTGTCAGCTTTATTTACCTTTTAGTCATTTGGATACCTCCCCATGTCAATCATTGCTTGACTGTCTTAGCGATAATAAATTATGGATGGCAAATAATTTTTTGAATTTTAATGGTCGCAAAACGGAAGCAATTTTATATGGCCCGCATCGCTCTACTGATACCCCAGATGTTGATTTTGGTGATTTGACCTCTCATCTGAAAAGTTCAATCACTAATCTTGGTGTTAAACTTGATTCCGCGCTTACATTTGAAGGTCATGTAAATGGGGTGGTAAAATCTGCTTTTTATCACCTCAGACGCCTGTCGAAGGTTAAGCCTTTCCTTTCCAAACCCAATTTGGAAACTCTTAGTCATGCTTTTATCACCTCACGTCTGGACTATTGTAATTCCCTTTTAATACGGGCCGGGTCGGGCACCTTGTCACTCCTGCAGTTAGTGCAAAATGCGGCGGCACGATTTTTAACCGGTAGTAGGAAATTCGATCACATCACTCCGGTTCTGGCTTCTTTGCATTGGCTTCCCATTGAATTTAGGGTTCGTTTTAAAGTCCTTTTATTGGTTTTTAAATCTTTAAATGGTCTGGCTCCTGTCTACTTATCTGATTTGCTGAAACCACATGTTCCTCCTCGCTCGCTCCGTTCAGCTGAGCAGCTGTTGTTGTCGGTTCCTAAGTCGCGGCTGAAATTCAGAGGAGACCGAGCTTTTTCAATTGTGACTCCGATGCTCTGGAATAACCTTCCCCTTCAAATTAGACTAGCGTCATCAGTGCAGGTCTTTAAGTCCAGATTGAAAACCTATTTTTATTCCCTGGCTTTTAACTCTGTAGGAAACTGACACCTTCTTATTTATTTTATTGTATGTAATGATTTTATCGTATTTTTAAATTGGTAGTTATTTTAACCTGTGTTGTTCAGCACTTTGGACTGCCTTGTGTGTTCTTAAAGGGCTATACAAATAAACGATGATGATGATGATGATGATGATGATTTGTGCCATAACTTCAACATTAAATATAAAACAAGCTCAAACTGAAAGAGCACAAATGGGCTATCAATTTAAAATATATTGGAATTAATAAACATTAGACTGTGACACAGTCCTACATATCAAACTGAGAAAACAGTCTGCTTTGATGGTGGACTTGTTCTGTTTCCCTACAGAGCACCACGTCATCTTCTTATATCAACATCTGCCAGTCTGTGTACAGGGAATGAGGAAACCCCGTTCATTTACTGAGATCAACAGCAGACTTTCCAGTGTAAGACTTCATAAATATGTGAACATGAGCTGACTCTGGAACAGCTTCTATACAATCATGGACTGTAAAACAGAGGCAGGAGCCACCCTCTCTCTCCTGCACTGTACGGCTCAACTCACATACAGCAAACCTGCACTGATTCTACATATGTCACATTCCCATGATGCATCACAGGCTGTTTGATTGGATCTTTTTCACTGAGGATTTGTAATGTGGACAAACATATGTTACTCTCACCTCTGACACTGAGAATCACTGCTTTCTGTAGCAGCATGTGTCCATCCTTGTTGTAGATGGTGCAGGTGTAGACTCCACTGTCAGTGAGGTGGAGGTCTTTCAGGGTCAGACTGAGGTCTTTAGTTGTCAGTGGGTCTTTCTTCATCTCAGTGTGCCCTTGTATGTCAGGCTGATATTGGCCTCTCTGATATGTGTGGACCGTCACATTCTCATGTCTCCACAGCAGAGTTACATCCACAGGCAGGTCGTCTTTGATTCTGAAGGGCAGAAGGACAGACTTTTCCCCCTGGGTCACCTCCACCATCTCCACCTGCAGAACTGACAGCAGAACATGAACACAGACAGACATCAGTGAGGTTGATCCTCCATCATGTCCTCTGCTGTGTAACCAGCAGCTCTTCACTCCTGTTTTCAGTGTTTCTCTGACTTGGAGCTGAACTGTTGTGTGTTGATGTGAGAGGCTGCACAAACAGCTGTGCAGATTTCTGCTGGTAATCAGTCAGACTACTTCCTGGTTGCTGTTTGACTTTGTGACTGACTGTGTTCATCACTTTTATGGATAGAGTTTGTAGGTGCAGTGAGGGGTGGAGGGTGTTGGGTTTGGTGGTGTCAGGATCTCGTGTCTTGTTGCCAGAGATGGGCAGTAACGCGTTACTTGTAACGCGTTACTGTAATCCGATTACTTTTTTCAAGTAACGAGTAATGTAAGGGATTACCATTGCAAAAACGGTAATTAGATTACCGTTACTTTCCCGTAGGAACGCTGCGTTACTGCGTTACTAAAACCGTGAGTTTTTTGCGAGAATGTCTCATGACAGTGACGTAAGCGAGTGCGACGTTCGTGACAACAGCTGTCTGCAGATCAACAATGGATAATATATGGAGTGCGGGAGAGAGTATAGCATGCAGCGTTTAAAGCGTGGAAGTACTGACCTTATTTTGAGTTTGATTCCATAAAAAGTGACAAAAACATTAGTGTCCGTTGTGCATGGGAAGAAAACTTCTTTTTACAGCGAAAAAAACCCCTTAACTTCCAAGCAAGCGCTGAGTGCGCTACGACTGTAATGGGAAATTCATAGAGAAACTCGCGGATTCTTCCACTGACCGCTGCGGCTCACCTGCACCAGGGTAAACCTCCGCCTACCCCACTCCTGCTTTACAGGTGAAAATAGAGCAACTAGCCTTTGACTTTATTTATTTTCTGCTGTGTTTTACTTGCATCTATTTGAAAGAGTGAGTGTAAACACAAAAACATATTTTATTTTATGTGCTGGAATGTGCAGAAAATAGGTTTAAATGTTAAACAAATTTCTTCCAGTCAGAGAATGTTGCATATAATTTAATTTTTGCTTGATGCACAAAGTTAAAAGATTAAAACTAATAAAACAAGTTTTAAAAAGAGAGTTTTCCATTTGATTACATTTTGTATGATGGATTATGCAGAAAAAGTAGAATTGGGCTGAAAGATCTATCGCTTTATCACCTATTCAGGTTGTAAATCGTGTTTTTAAAAAGTAACTAAGTAACTAAGTAATTGATTACTTTTGAAAATAAGTAATCAGTAAAGTAACTGGATTACTTTTTTGGGGAAGTAATCAGTAATTAGTTACTGATTACTTTTTTCAAGTAACTTGACCAACACTGCTTGTTGCAGATGATGTGGTTTTGTTGGTTTCATGGAGAGATGACCTCCAGCTCGTTCTGGGGACATTTACAGTTTAAAATGTGAGAAAGATCAAAGTGACTCTGAAGCTTCATCCATCTGTTTCACAATTTAATTCTCTCTCATTTAATGAGCAGAGAAGGTTTCAGCAGCTCAGAGAGGCTGTAAGGGGACGGCTGAGGTGGTTCAGCATCTGATCAGGATGTTTCATAAATGTCCAACTGCTTCACTCAGAACACAGTTTGACCTCCAAACAGAAATCACTACACTCTGAAACTCTCTGAACACTAAAATTAAACCCTTAAAATCACACGACCAAATATTTTACTGCACAGAGCTGACAGATGGACCAGAGGAGACTGTGTGGTTTTATATGTGAGTTCTTGTACTGGCCTGTTTACCACTTGTTGGACCCACTTGGACCTTGATAAATCTCTCACAGGGTTATCCACATAGGAACAATGATTCTGCCTACATAAAGTGTTTGTGGTTCTTATCAGAACACAGAGGCAGCAGAAGCCACCATCTCTCTGCTGCACTGCATGGATCATACTCACAACTCACAGCCCTAAGTATGAGTTGTGACAAAAAGGAAATTTTAACGAGTCTTAAAAGTAGAGACAATGTGTGTCTTCTGAATCCTGGTTCCATAGAAGATGGTCCAAAGTCTCCCGTTCTACTTTAAGAACTCTATGAACCACAAATAAGCCTTCAGTATGAGAGTAACACGCTCTGTTAGTATAACGTAACTATGAAATCTTTAAGATAACACAGGGGCTCATGGTTCATGAATTTGTATGTGAGAATAATGATTTTAAATTATTCCTATTATTCTGTGTCAGTGTGAGGAACTAACACTGAAAAAAATAAACACAAGTAACCTTTTCCATGATTTTATCATTTCACCTGTAAGAGGGTTGTTAAAGATATAGAAAAATGATCACAGTCAGGATCTGTTTCCCAACCCGATGGTGCAGGGGCCCACCAAACTAGGCACTCACCCACAGGCAGCCTTCCAAAGATTGGCTTCAGGGTGGAGGCCCGGTAACTCTTTCCTGGGCAGTTTAAACTGTTCCCTAGATTTTTCACTCATGGGGATTTTTGAATTGCTCTTTCTCTGGTCCCTCACTCAGGACAAAAGCCCACAGCCCTCTATCATAATTAGATAGAGATTCACAGAGGGGTTACTGTCGTTTGATGAAACTTAATCGTTTATAATATACCGCCCCTTCAACCTTAGGTTGCAATCATCAACCTCAGTATTTTATGAACCAAAATACTCTGTGAATACTATAAACAAGAGAGCTTATCTCATACACCACCATCCTGAAATAACATTAAATGAGAAAACCTGCTTTAAATCAACTCAGCTGAAAAGTCGTCCCACTCTGGACACATTGAGCTTGACAAAGCTACGTCATAATTCAGAGAAAGCTAATGGCTCAGTGGTCACTTGTGGTGACTAAACAAACCCCCAGAGCTTGTGTGTGTTGAGCTTGTGTTAAATGTGAATTGTTGTCTACGCAGACAACAGATATGATTCTGAGACTTTATCACAGTTAACTGCTGTATTATCGCAAACAGACTGAATGCAATTGGCAACTTGACTCTGGTCAGTTGCAGACTGATATCAGACTGACTCTGTGTTATGACAACGTTTATGGCAGGTTTTCCTGACAGTGTTTGATCATCTCAGTTTGTAGCAGTAAATAAATTAATAAATAAATACATAACTGAAGTAAGAAAACATTATCTTAATGATAAAACAGATGAAATGTTAAACTTGGAGCTGAAATGCTTTTCTGTGAGGATTCAGTGTCAGTGGATAGTGGACACGCTAAGCACTTTCTGCAAACAGCTGTTTGTTTACTCTTTAGCTGAGTTTTTGTCTCTGCTTTATAACCAGCAGCTCTTCGCTCATGTTTTCTGTTAATGTGGAAAAACAGCTGTTACTCTCACCTCTGACACTGAGAGTCACTGATTTCTGTAGCAGCATGTGTCCATCCTTGTTGCAGACGGTGCAGGTGTAGACTCCACTGTCAGTGAGGTGGAGGTCTTTCAGAGTCATACTGAGGTCTTTAGTTCTCAGTGGGTCTTTCTTCATCTCAGTGCGCCATCTGTAATCCTGCTCCTGTGTGTCTGGTTGTTCTCTCCAGCTTGGATAAACACAGACCTTCATGTTCTTGTGTGTCCACTGCACTGTGACATCATGAAGGTCAGCTGTGGTTTTAAACGGCAGCAGGACCGACTCCTCCCCATCTGTCACCTCCACCATCTCTGCCTGGAAAACTGACAGCAGAACATGAAACAGACAGACATCAGTGAGGTTGATCCTCCATCATGTCCTCTGCTGTGTAACCAGCAGCTCTTCATCCTGTTTTCAGTGTTTCTCTGACTTGGAGCTGAACTGCTTGTGTGTTGATGTGTGAGGCTGCACAAACAGCTGCTTTTCTCACCTGTGACATTTAATGAGACTACTTTGTGTAGCAGGATGTATCCACCCTTGTTGTAGATGGTGCAGGTGTAGCCACCATGGTCACTAAGTTGGGGGTCTTTCAGTTTCAGACTGAAGTCTTTATTTCTCAGAGGATCTTCATTCATCTCTGTGCGGTCTCTGTAATCCTGGTCCTGTAAGAGATGCAGGTGTTCATTGTTCTGATACACATGGACCATCATGTTTTGGTGTTTCCACTCCACTTTGACATCCTGAGGAAGATCATCTTCTTCATTGATTTTAAACAGCAGCAGGACCGACTCCTCCACCTCTGTCACCTCCACCATCTCCAAAGGGTAATCTGAAAACAGAACAATGAGACAGATGTCAGTGAGGTTGATCCTCCATCATCTCCTCTGCTGTGTAAACAGCAGCTCTTCACTCCTGTATTAGCATCAGTCTCTAGTTCTCTGTCATTTTTTATTCATTTTTGTGTGTCTGCTCCATTATCAAAGTAGCTTTTCATCATGTTTCTGTGTCTTAATTCCACTTGATGATGTCCACAGGCAGAAGAGCTGTGATTACAAAGGACAGAAGTGTCAAATATTTACCATAGCTCTGTTAATTACTACAAGTAAATCAATAAATAACATTTATGAGGTCTTTGTGTACTCAAAGAGTTTCATATCACAGAGGTTTGCTTTCATAGTCCTTAACTGAATCTGATGCTTTTCATTAGAATTAGAAAAAGATTTCACTGAGCCAGCTATTTTAACAATCATTACATCAGGATGTTTAGTCCGGTTAATTTAATTTTTTTTTTACTTTGAAAAGGTTCTTTGCAGCATTTATTATAAAGGAATAGTTTTTATTCACTGAGTTAGAGCAGATTGTAAAACAACAGCTCCTTTGAGTCTCCTGTAGCTTTTAACAGCCTGTGAAAGAATTTATATGTGAAGCTCTGGGAACAGATTTTATGTTTAGACCTCTTTGTAAACATCTTAATGTTTGTAATTGTTGTTATACAGCACATGTAAGCAGGCTGTGGATGGAGGTGGTGTAATGAATCCCTGAGTCTCTTTGAACTCTCGTACTTTCACTTTCACTGGCTGATTGGTTCAAATTAAATGGTACTAAAGTCACTGAAGTTACCCATCGCTCTCAGGCCATTCAGCTTTCCTTATCTGGTAACCACTTTGAAAAGATTAGTTTCTTTCTGTTTGACACCCCTGGTACTCCCATTGTGCTCAGTTGTCCATAGTTAAACACACATTAGCCTAATAAATACTGGTCCAAGGGCTGTATTGCCAGAAGGAGCCTTGGGTGCCATGGGAACTGTCTACGTTCAGCCAAACCCAGTGTCTCATCCTCCGTTCCACCCGTATCCGCCAAATCACCAAATTTCCCCAGTGTGGGATTAATAAACTCTGTGTCAATGCCAAAACTTTAGTTTAATTTACCTATCAACATTTCTGATTTGCAGCTAAGACTGTGACATGTTTTCACCATTTGCATGCCAGTGATCGCTCTTGAAGCCAGTCTGTGTGTTTCTGCACAATATTAGTATTACTACTGCTAGTATCAGTACTATGGACATATGGCAGCAAGAGTTAGAGGTCAGACAACACCTTCTTGTAAAAGATCCTAACATCCAGGTGCTACATGGTGTTGGCCAAAAACTACCCCAATTGTTTAGATGCGATTACCAGTTTGCTGGAGTGTTTAGAGACACAGAGAGTGAGAGAGATCATGTTCTACATTACTTTTTCTAAAAAAAAAAGGGGATTTTCAGAGCTGTTGATATATGAAACAGTGTTCATAGAAACATGGATCAACTCTGTTTTTGGCATTGAGTGTTAAATTGTGACAGTTTTAATAAAGCCAGCAAATTCCTGCATTTATAATGGAGATGAATGAAAAGATAGATGATGGTTGTACTATCATTTAATCCATAAAAACCACATAGACAGACATGAAGAAGAATGTGTTTGTAAAGCTAGCGGTAACATCCGAGAACTGTAAGACAAACTGTTTCTGCTATCAAAACAGTTTGTGTTGTTAATCCTAAATGATTCTTTTACTCACTACTTTTACTTTTCTTCTACTTTGTTTCTTAATTAAATTAAGCTTTGTATTTATTTCTAACACTGATATCCAATCAGACTTTTGTTGGGATTTATGTTTATCTGTAAGGCTAATATCTCATGATTAGAATCACATATTTGTGTTTTATTGTTTACTGCACACAGTGTGTTGTACACTGACAGACACAGACTAAGACCCCTCACAGGAATGTGGCCTCGGTCATAAACCTGCTCTTATAGTATGCACTACGCCCCCTTTTTAACCGTACACTGGAGGGTGAGAGGTAGTTGCCATGGTAACAGGAGCATTGCTGGCAGAAGGCTCATCTCCAAATAGGAGACACCCAGAAAGCTGCAGGAGAAACGTGAGCCTGCATCACCTTAATGTCCTGCTATCACACATAATAACAAGCATTTCCTGTCTGGCTGTGGGGCTCTTTGTTTGTTGGGCCTCCTGCGCGAGCAGAGAGACACGGCAGATGTTTTTTTTAACTTGAACCTTCAACTGCTTAATAGATTTATGAAAATGAAATTTGAGCATATTTGTCTTCTATCTCTTAAAATGAACCCAACAGTCTGTAATTTTACAGTTATCTCAGTACCTATTAGAATATTCTTGGATTATTAGAAAATCTAATAATAATCTTTGAGAATGTATTAATTTAAATTTTACTGTCTCATATCTTTGAAATATGTTGATAACGATCATATTGTAGCATCTCTAATAGTTAAGGTTTTGTGAGGGGTGAAGAAGGACTTAAATGTGGACCCAGAAAGGCAGGCTGAAGTAACAAAAGGCGAGGACGTGTAGAGAACTAAGACCAGGGACTAAGACGGTGCACTCTGACAAAGCACAAGGGAGACGTGTGGGTGATTAGGAGAAGTTACAGGCGGCGCAAGAGAGAGCACACTGATGAGACCAAGACACAGAGTAAAAAAATAGAGACTGTGTTTGGGGTGATTTCATGATGACATGGAGCTTAAATGTTGCTCAGTGTTCAGTGTCATGTGTGTTCAGTGTGAAACCACACACACGTACAGTAGTATTCTTCCTTATCCAATAAGACAAACAGTCACACACTCACCTTTTCTCATCTTCATCATTTTATATCTGGGATACATGAAGACACCAAAGGCAGCAGCCAAGAGAACCACAGGAACCAGGACAGCTGGTAGAACCTTGGGCCAGACAGGAGGAGGAGGAGGACGTTCTGTAATCAACACAAACATCATGAACATCATCCAACATCCAACTATGACTCTACTATCCACAACACTAACCTGTGACCTTCAGTTGTACATAGATCTGTTTATCATCTCGTCCAAAGATTCGGGTGATGCAGGTGTAGGTTCCACTATCAGAGACTGTGGGGTTCCTCAGAGTGAGGCTGAGGTTTCCAGTCTGCAGAGCGTCAGCTCTCATTGATGTTCGGTTGGCGTAATGAATGTTCTGATCTTCAAATCTGTCACCGCTCCGTAGACGCACATGGACTGTTTGGATGTTGAGGTCCTTGCAGTCCCACACTGCTGCTGTGGTGTCACTGGGAATACCCGGTACCTCACAGGGCAGCAGGACAGACTCTACCCCCTCATACACCTCAACCTCCAACCCCGAGGCATGTTGGGAACCTGAGGACAGAAACATGAAGCAGATGAGAGCTCTGGTTTTGTATCAGCTGCTGAGACAGAATGAGAAAGAGACCAGCTGAGAGTTTAGAGTTGACCTGATGATGCATTTTTTACACCCACAGTTTGTTTACTCTGGTCTGAATCTGCTGATTAGTTCATTTACGTGGAGTAAATAATGCATGCTTAAATGAAGATGAATAAAGGTTTTGTGAAATGACTACTGAGTTCCGGTGCCGTCTCTGGATGCCCGAAGAATAAAACGAACCGGACTGAAACTGATTTCCCAACAATATCATTTCATTCATTTCAAAGGTTTGTTTGCATGACGCACAAACAGACACAATTGAAAGGTACAAATGTGTCGTGCATGAAGCGAATTCAAACGTGCTGCAGATGTGTGTCACAAGTTGATCTGGCTGTAGGCTGTGGCACTTGGCCAGAGGTGGCGCTGGTTGACTCGAGTCCATGTTAGTGCACACAAAGTAAACTGCACGCTTTAGTTGTGAAGCAAAAACGCTGAAACCGGAGAAATAAAACGTGCGAGAGGGACGATAACGACGACTAGAGTCTCCCGATCGTTTACTCTTCCTGTCCTGTGAACAACATCGGCGTGGTGTTAATTGTTTGCTGTTTTCGCGATCGCGTCGCGCATGAGGATATCACCAGGTAAACTCGCGACATTTTTAAACATTTTCTTGTTCAACAGCATCAAGACTGACGGAGTGTGTTTGAGATAACCTCACAAGTGTCACAGATGACACATTTGGGGGTTTTTTTGCTGGTTTGTCGGTAGCAGCTCCTGAAACGCAAGACTGCCACACATCTGTTCGACCAAATCCAGTTAATCTAAACACCAGTTAATCTGGAACAACGGCGTCAACACGTTAACAAGCTAACTGCGCTAACACACTAGTTCCCACCAATTGAGCATTGCGTGGCACATCCGACATACTGTTTTACTTTTGTCCATGACGCGCTTCAGGGTCATGCTTCACATGAAAACCAAGATAGTTCCAAACGCCAGATCTGAATGAGGGTGGGGGAGGCTCAATTTCAGGTAGCGTTGAGGCAGTTGCCATGTTGCAACGAGCTTAGCTTCTGTCTTGCTAGCTTGCGTTGAGCTCAGTGGATCTGCGCTCGACAGTGCAGCCTAGGCGGAGTAGTCGAACGCAGATCCACTGAGCGCTCAACACAGACAGCATCGTCAGAAGAAAAGTTGATAAAATAAATAAAAAATTTTGTATTGTTCGATACATATGCGTACCGAACCGAAAGCACTGTATCGAACGGTTCAATATCGATACGAGTATTGTTGAACCCCTACTATATAACTATATACACTATATATCTTTCTACACTGTAAAATCTAATTAGTTCCCAGAACTCAAAAAAATTATGGAAACTCGTTGCCTCAAAAAAATTGAGTAAAGCTTAGCTAAAAATGACTAAGTTAGGACAACTTATTTACTTTGAGTACTCTGTATAAGCTCATTTGTTCCCAGAACTCAAAAAAATTGGATCAAGTTTACGTAAGATGACCAAGTTAGGGCAACTTACTCATTTTGAGTACACTGTACAGCCGTGTTAGTTCCCAGAACTCAAAAAAATTATGGAAACTCGTTGCCTCAAAAAAACTAAGTAAAGCTTACTTAAGATGACTGTTAGGACAACTTATACATTGCAAGTCTGCAGTATTAACAATAACTTGATATTTCTGACTGTACAATACTAATTGTTTACCTACTGACAAACATGTTAAGTTCAACTAAATGAAAAAACAATTTGTGGTAACCTGAATATGATTAAAAATAATTAACAACACTTTTTGTAATGATGTTAAAATGAGCCCAACTTTTATTTTCAAACACAACAAAGTATAACAGCCAACATACTGGACACTGTTCTGCTGAACAACAAACAATTATATTGCCATCACTGTTATAATCTTACAATGAAACAAAGTCTCAGATGTAATTATTCTGAAAATAAGTTTAGGCCTACCACAGTTTGTTTTGTACTTACATTACTTATATAATCAAAATAAAATATTTATTGTTCTGTCACAAGTGCAGTCTCTAATTTAAACAACACATTTGTTTTCCATTCCAACACATGAGCTGGAATGTTGTATTATTTTAAGGATGCTTGTTTCCAGTCCAGGCATTACTGCCTGAATGACTGTCATGGATCGAGGTGATCCAAATGTAGGTGCAGAAGAAAGTCTTTAACTTCCCTTAAGTACAGTGGCAGTGGATGTGGGTTGGAGATGCAATGAGCTTGAACCTGCAGGCGACCATCTTCACTGACCACACCATCTGTGACGGAGGACTCATCTCTCCTGTTGTCCTGCAAGCAAACAATCATATTTTTTGGAACATGAACTTAATTGCTTTCTTAAAACATTTTTTTCTGCATTTGGTATAAAACAGACTCCAATTTAGACGATCTCAGGCTCCCTCCCCACCGGAGAGGTGACATTCAATGTCCCAAATTGTCAGTCTGGATAGCCCTGACCACCACCCAACACACAATAATGTCATGAAAGCATCATTTTAAAAAAGGGCTATGCAAACATGGCAAATAACTTTCATTCTAATGATGTGCAAAATGATTTGGGCACAAAACAGATTTTGCTGTTAGAAATCTTGCAGACTTCACTATATACAGTGTAGACCCTCTAAACTAAGTTTGGGGGATGTGATCTTTCAAGAAATGCAGACCAAACTGTTGTTGTTTGTTTACTTACACAGCATGTCTTGTAGAATTAACTGTGGTCACCAGCAACAGCACAGTGCAGTCATATCTCAAGTCTAATAACAGAAGACAGGAAAAGATCAGGAAAGAAACAACTTCCCCAAACCAAAGCACAAATAAAACAATAAGTAAAACAGGCTGATCTAAAGTATGATTAAAGTTCAGCCTGATTAATATAAATGTCACTGACAGTTGCTAATATATTGGAAAACCAAAACACTTACTGATGTCTTTCTGTCCAACAACAGGAGTGCTGGTCCCGAGCCTCAAAGACAGTAAGAAGCAAGCAGAGGGAGAAAAAACAGAACATTTTTCAGAAACTGATTTGATCCTTAATGGCTGTGCAATCATTGTAACATAGAGTTTGCTTATGTTGTTAAATAAAGGCTAGATTTGACATTAATAGATGCCACAGATGTTCAAAAGCTGCCACAAAGCATGAAAAAAATGGACGTCTCCGTAAACGTCGGTGCATTTTTGCAAATATGTGATGTCTTGATAAATCGAGCAGATATTTGAACTTTACACAGCTACATTCTCGCCTGAAAATATCTTAAAAGTTTATTTTGTGACCCAGAAAAAGTAATAAGTTTTTCAGCGGCGCTCCTCCGCCATTGCCGCGCTTACAAGTACGCACAGGCTCCGACAACCGTGGCCGACAAATGCGATCCTCCTTTTCCCCAGACTACCCTTTCTGGGTCACAAAATAACCTTTTAAGATATTTTCAGGCGACAATGTAGCTGTGTAATGCTCAAATATCTACTTAATTTATCAAAATATCACATATTTGCAAAAGTGCTTCCACGTTTTTGGAGAGCTCTGTTATCCACACCTACCCCACCCCTAACGGCTACACCTCCCGAAGAATTTTGTCTGGGCTCTTATCTCATTTATTTATTTCAAACAATCAACAGAAAATTTCACCACATAGTTTTATGTAAGGTTTTTAAGGCTGTGGTGTTAATTTTTAAGTAACATGAGCCCAGCGGCAGCAGCAACGCTAGGCTAACACTCACTAGCTAGCAAGATTTTAAACCTGGTGCTAAACTAAGAGAAGCCACAAAATCAGTTTGAATAAGAGTAAACATTTACTCACCAAGTCAGTGTATCAGGTAAAAATCCACAGCAATGACAACAATAATATCTTGAGCTGACGCTTCTCCAGGTTTGCTCAACATATTCCATAAAAAATGCACCGTGAACATGCGGACTGATCCGAGAGGGAGGAGGACGGTAGTCACGTGGCATTTTCAAAACACATCTTTCATCCTTCCGCACTGAGAAGCAAAACTTCCAGCTTACTTAGTTTTTCTAAGACAACTCAAATAAATGGAGTTTATCAGCGTTTTTGCATAAAAAGTACTGGTAACTTATTTAAATTGAGTTCTAATAACAAATTGATAAAAATTGAGTTCAGCCTATTTAATATTTTTAATTAAACACAATATTACATTTTACAGTGTACAGGGAGTGCAGAATTATTAGGCAAGTTGTATTTTTGAGGAATAATTTTATTATTGAACAACAACCATGTTCTCAATGAACCCAAAAAACTCATTAATATCAAAGCTGAATGTTTTTGGAAGTAGTTTTTAGTTTGCTTTTAGTTTTAGCTATTTTAGGGGGATATCTGTGTGTGCAGGTGACTATTACTGTGCATAATTATTAGGCAACTTAACAAAAAACAAATATATACCCATTTCAATTATTTATTTTTACCAGTGAAACCAATATAACATCTCCACATTCACAAATATACATTTCTGACATTCAAAAACAAAACAAAAACAAATCAGCGACCAATATAGCCACCTTTCTTTGCAAGGACACTCAAAAGCCTGCCATCCATGGATTCTGTCAGTGTTTTGATCTGTTCACCATCAACATTGCGTGCAGCAGCAACCACAGCCTCCCAGACACTGTTCAGAGAGGTGTACTGTTTTCCCTCCTTGTAAATCTCACATTTGATGATGGACCACAGGTTCTCAATGGGGTTCAGATCAGGTGAACAAGGAGGCCATGTCATTAGTTTTTCTTCTTTTATACCCTTTCTTGCCAGCCACGCTGTGGAGTACTTGGACGCGTGTGATGGAGCATTGTCCTGCATGAAAATCATGTTTTTCTTGAAGGATGCAGACTTCTTCCTGTACCACTGCTTGAAGAAGGTGTCTTCCAGAAACTGGCAGTAGGACTGGGAGTTGAGCTTGACTCCATCCTCAACCCGAAAAGGCCCCACAAGCTCATCTTTGATGATACCAGCCCAAACCAGTACTCCACCTCCACCTTGCTGGCGTCTGAGTGGGACTGGAGCTCTCTGCCCTTTACCAGTCCAGCCACGGGCCCATCCATCTGGCCCATCAAGACTCACTCTCATTTCATCAGTCCATAAAACCTTAGAAAAATCAGTCTTGAGATATTTCTTGGCCCAGTCTTGACGTTTCAGCTTGTGTGTCTTGTTCAGTGGTGGTCATCTTTCAGCCTTTCTTACCTTGGCCATGTCTCTGAGTATTGCACACCTTGTGCTTTTGGGCACTCCAGTGATGTTGCAGCTCTGAAATATGGCCAAACTGGTGGCAAGTGGCATCTTGGCAGCTGCACGCTTGACTTTTCTCAGTTCATGGGCAGTTATTTTGCGCCTTGGTTTTTCCACACGCTTCTTGCGACCCTGTTGACTATTTTGAATGAAACGCTTGATTGTTCGATGATCACGCTTCAGAAGCTTTGCAATTTTAAGACTGCTGCATCCCTCTGCAAGATATCTCACTATTTTTGACTTTTCTGAGCCTGTCAAGTCCTTCTTTTGACCCATTTTGCCAAAGGAAAGGAAGTTGCCTAATAATTATGCACACCTGATATAGGGTGTTGATGTCATTAGACCACACCCCTTCTCATTACAGAGATGCACATAACCTAATATGCTTAATTGGTAGTAGGCTTTCGAGCCTATACAGCTTGGAGTAAGACAACATGCATGAAGAGGATGATGTGGACAATATACTCATTTGCCTAATAATTCTGCACTCCCTGTATATATATATATTTCTAGATATTTTAACTTTCATGCAGAGTCTTAAGCACGTGGTTTATTAAGGTGGTACAGTAACAGTTAATGTAAGGGGAGAGTTCTCCTGAATGACTCAACCTCCCCAATACACACTCGTCTTTCATGCAGCACAACCAAAACAGTTACATTGTATGCGTGTCTGTGATTATGTCATACTAGATAATCACACACACACACACACACACACACACACACACACACACAGCGAATTTCCTTTAGAGCAAAGTGCAGTGTGGAGATGATGAAGCAGAATTTAGCTTTGTGTTGGGTTCTGATGAAAAACAATCAGTAAGGTTTCATTTGTATATTTACAATAATTAATGCAAAATTAATCAGAATAATCTGAACGAAGCTGACAAATATGTAAAAGATGCCACTGTGACATGAAACAGGTGAACAGCAGAGATGCTGTTTGTTCAGAATAATTTAAATATTACCTAATGTTATATTAACAAAGTTACCATTGAAATTTTAAGATACTGAAGTAAAAAAAAAAGAATACATTTACTTCAACCTTCTAAATATAAACAGCTTCTAAACAAACTGTTGTGATGTTGTGTTTCATGAGTCATGCACACTGTCATTAACCTGTTCTTCATGAGCTGCTTCAAAATGAATTAAACACTGAGATCTGCGTGAATGTGTGTCAGTGCTTTATATATGATGAGCTAAAACCTCACTAAGCTTCATAGTTTTCAGTTATTTGAGCCATGTGGTGGGATCCGCCCTGTATCGACCCGAGTAGGGAGGGCTTCATTCAGCAGGACACAGAGAGCAGACATCAGTGCACTGCATATATAATAACCTGTGGGTGTGTAGGTGTGTGTGTGTACATGCATACAGAGTATCAGAGCAGCTTTCTTACCGAGTAAGACGAGCATCAGCATCAGTGGCATCTTCATCCTGCAAAGCCCTGTTAAATCTGATCCTCAGTCAGACACATGCAGCAGCACTGCAGACACTCCCAGAGACTGCTGCACAAACACCAGTTTACTTTCACTTTCATTTTCAAGCAAGGGTTAAAAAGAATTGATTTTTAGTTTGAGATTTATTATTATTGTTGTTGTTTTTTCTGTCCTGTTCAGCAGCTTTAGAAGGAGAATTGTGATCTGAATGCTTTGTCAGTTTATTTATCCTGTATGTGAATAATATGTTAATGTTAATAATATGATTGAGCTGACAGGTTGGGAGGGGCAGATTATCAAGAAGAAAGAGACAGAGTGATAAAGAGAAAGAGACAGAGAAAAGAGGGAAAATGTGCAGTAATAAGCTGTTCAGAGGCTCTGAAAGCTAAAATTATCTGAGAGTCCTGATCAAAAGTTTAAGACTGCTTGAAAAATGTCAAAAAATCATGTTTTGCATGGTTGGATCTTAACAAGGTTCCAAGTAGAGCTTCAACATGCAACAAGAAGAAATGGGAGAAAACATTTTTTTTGAGCATGCAATTTATTTAAAACAATGCTTAAACTGAAACAGGCTGTTTTACAGCTGATCAAAAGTGAAACTGAACAGGAACATGCAACAATGTAACTATGAAATAATCCAAACATGAACCTGAACAGTGAAAAGCTCTATGATGTGATGTGACTAGGCATGAAGACAAAACAGACAACCTGACAAGGAATGAACAGAAACACAGAGACTAAATGCACAGAAGGAGGTGATCAGGGGAAGTAGAAACACATGAGGAAACAGCTGACTGGAATACACCTAATGACCAATGTTCCCTCTAATTTTCCATGTGTCTGAACACACAAACTCCCTGAGCGTCCCTTGGACCACTGTGAGCAACATCAGACGTGTGCACTGTGGTCACGCCAGCGTCGAATCCATCCAAGTTACATGGTTTATAAAATAATCACATTACAGCATTTATATTTATGTTAGACTACTTTTAATTAACTGCTTTAGCCCACTTACAATGAAAATGTAAGAAAATCTTGTTCATGACCTGTGTAGTATGTTAACACTATTAGAAGTAAAAATAACTTGAACTTCAATTTTGAAAACACAACTTTCTTTCTTTCTTTTTTTTTATAAAGCTCTGACTTGTATTATGAGTATGAGTCTGTGGTCTGGGAGAGAGTCCTGTAACTCTCTGTCTGCAAAATACAGTAAATAATGACCAATGCTGGGCAATTAATTATATAGTTACTTCTTCAAAAAAGTTACTGAGTTTTGCAAACAACAAAGTTTTTTGCAGTTGTTTACCTAAAAATGCAGCCAAGGTGTTTTTTAAAATAAACATCTCAAACTATTTACAGAACAATCAGCTGTTCTGCATCAAATCTGATGCCACACAAATTATTTGTGCCACTCCAAAACATAATTTCTGTCCACTATGAGATAAAGGAGAACAACAGCCTGATACCTGCAGGCCTGACAACAGGAGATGTATCACTGCTGTAACACCTGTAACATTCAGCAGTCGCCTCATTGTTCTGACACACAACAAAACTATTGACTACACTACACACTAACTACACAAGATTTGTGCTAAACGTCTCAAATCTCTCACATTTCAAAACCGCCGTCACTCCTAAAACTTCCTCCTGTTTCTTAACAATTAAATGCCATATTTTGATTGGTCGACATGGTACATTTTTCGACCAATGGGAAAGGGTGAGGTGTTTTGGTTTCGTCTCTGCTCACGGGCGGAGAGCACTTTCAAGCGTTTTCCTTATAAAACACCGTTTTTACCGTTTCTTACCTCTGTAAATATAAACAACGATAGTATTCAGGAAGAAAACCAAACATTGCAAATATTTTTATCACAACTCTGGTTTTACGTGGCCGATCAACACAATTTACAAACTGGTATAAAGTCCACACTTTTCCGTCAATTGTTCTGTCTGTCCTGCTCACACGTGGCTTCACTCCACATCAGCCACGCCGCTTTGCTAGCTAAAACACCGGCACATAAGGACTCTGTCATAGCCTGTCAACCAGGTTGATTAGCTGCATATATACGAATGTGAATCGCATCATTGGCTGGACTATGGGATAAGGTGGCATCGTTCTAATCCCATACTGGAGCAGATTTTTTCTGCGCAGAGACCGTGCCAGCAGTTGCAATTGCGCATGCACGCAGCTTAGAGGGAACATTGCTAATGACACCACAGGGGAACTAAAATGAAACACACTGAACATGGAGACACCCAACTCTTCAAAATAAAACAGGAAACACATATGTAGACATGACACACAAGCTTGACAACATGAAACATGCAGACAAGAAACACGTGAAACAGAAGACGAGAAACGACTTATGTACTCTAGTAATAGTAAATAGACTCTTCAGCTCGGACGCATCTCTCACCCTCTCCCTCCCTTATCTTTCCTGCTTAACTTCATGTCCTTGTCTGGTCTTGTCTAACTCTAACCCTCAAAGAGTCTGTTCTGTAAAACCTAAAGAATAATGGATTTGATCAACTGGTCCGGTAACGAAATTAACACCCTCTTCTAGATGAGAAGCCGAGATATTTGCTGCCAGATACTTGATGGTTGGTCACATCGTTTATCTGGCGAGACTCTCAATGGAGGACACTGAACGACATCTACCTATTCAGAGCCACGATAGCAGAGTTCTGGCTGATCGGAGCTGACTTGGCCCTGGCTTATCAAAGAACAAGAAGCAAAACCCCACAAGGCTGGCCAACATGATAGAGGATGGGCAGGGTTGTGAGTACTCAAACTGTTTATTGAATGCATATGGACAAGATTTTGGAGAAGCTCATGGCTCCGCAACGAAATTGAGAGAACTTGTGACCAGTGACGGACATTTGACCAACTGTAAAAATTGGATGCAGTTGTTTGCACTAAAACCAAACAACCACCATCTTCAGTCACACGGCTATCCCACTGATGCCAGCTGCCAAGGTCCAAGCTGACTGGAACAGCAAAATTCTCCACTGATAACAGGACTGTTTGGAAGGCTTTATCCCTCCTTCAAGGCCACTGGAGAATGTTGTCCTTCGCTTAACCGAGCGTGGCGACACGCACTCACACCCCCTCCCCGAATCCAACGCCTCCCATGCTTGCCTCCTATCCGATGTACAACAAGGTTCAGCATCACTTTAGGATGCACAGAGTTTGCAGCTGTCCTTGATGCTGCTGTGTACGTTGGCATATTTCCCTTTTGCTTGTCTTGCTTTTCGTGCTGAGGAGTTTTTGTTCTCTGTTCTCATTCGAATCCCCTATTAGGGATCAGGATGAGCAGAGTTTCTTTTTCCACTTCCTTCTGTGTTAGTCATTTCATTGTTTTCTCTCTGCTACCTGTTCTGATCTGTCTCACCATTGTGATGTTTGTGTATTGAATGTACGGTTGGCAAAGGTCCAATTTCACTGCAGGCAAATGCAAGTGACAGATAAATGCTTCAATCAATCAATCAAATCAGAAATTATACTGAACTTTATATTATTATATTAATTCTAATAATCATATTAAACAAAACTAGAATCAAACTGAACTTAAGCCTAACTGTCATGGCGTGAGCCTTATTAACAGATTGGACCCAAAACAGATTCAACTCGGACAGAAGATGTAGATGGAAAGAAATTATTACAGTGAATGAGAAACTGTGGATACACACTAGTGTGGCGTTCATTGGCTATGTACAGGTGACATGACTCTATGAGTCAGGGCAAGTAGTGAAAATAATGACACTGTGGGAAAAACTACACAAGCACGGTAGAGGCTGGGGAAAAATGCACAAAGGTGAGGGCAGAAATACATACTCTGAACTAGAATGTCTATGGTGGGCACTGGGCTGAGAAGAAAGCTGAATGACTACTGCTATGAAGTCTACTTAGTGAAGCTAATGACTGTGGCAGGTGCTGGGATACAATAAACACTATGAAATGAGGGCTGTGGGACTTCAAAGCATGAAGGGATCCAGTACCCTGCAGAAGCCTGCTTCAGGTGCTGACGAGGAGGGCGCCTAACCCAGATTTTTCTGACTGTTGAATTTCATCTACAGTGGCTTGCAAAAATATTAGGCCCCTTGAACTTTTCCACATTTTGTGACATTACAGCCACAAACATGAATCAATTTTATTGGAGTTCCACGTGAAAGACCAACACAAAGTGGTGTACACGTGAGAAGTGGAACCTCAGTCCTGTGGTTGTAACACTACAACCTCCTCAGTCTGTAAACAGAGAGTGTCTATTTGACAATAACCAAAATATCTTGTATAGTCTTTGTGAATGCAAAAAAACAACACCAAACAATCGTGATAGCTGGCCAGCAAAAAAAAGAGAGTGTATGGCACTGAGTGCGGAAATGTGTATAAGTACGTCGAGGTCCGGAGGAATGGATGGCAGCAGCCGATCCTTTAATGGCACCAGTGAGACAGCACAGCAGTAAGGCAGCACAGCAGCGAGGCTTCTGGCAGGAGAACGAACAATAGTCTTTTTAAGGCTACTGCAAATGGAGATATTCCCCACTAGCTCACCCAAGCTAGCTCTCTGGCACAGCTACAAGCCATGTGAGCTCGTAGCCCCTCCCGCCAGGATGTACTACCCCAGTCGACCGTCGTAAAGCAGCCGCAAATCAATAGCAATACAAAAACCCTCAAAATCATTGAAGAACATTTTATAACCGAACACCCAATATAGATATATACATATATACTGAATATCACACAATATCAGATAACCAAATTAACACTGGGTTACATTAACATTTTACCACAACTTCACCAGATGTAGCTAAAAAAACTAAACTCATGTCCAGTCCAGTGGGACAGCAAGGAAAGGAAAAATGGTTGCTTACGTGCAGTTTAGAGGGTCTACCTGAAATTGAAGCAGCCATTGAAGGAGGTGAAGAGAGAAATATGGCAGCTTGGTCAGCACTAATGGCCTCTATAATGTAGGCAAATACATGCAGGTCAGAATCTCCGCCCCTCAAGTGCGCCCCCAGACAGTGCCAGCAGATTGAAACTGAAAAAAATTGTAAGTGAAACAAAAAATGTAGTTTCAATTAATTGTTTTTCACTATCAATTTCTTTTCACTTTCAATACAAGATTTTTCAGTACATTTATTTCAGTTACAATATTGTTTTTCAGTTGCATTATAAGGTGGCATCATTCTAACCCCATACATATTTCGACTGAGAGACACCATACCATTGTCTTCGGCCACGATGTGCTGAGATCAGTGAGCACATACTGTATGTCTCAGTTAGTTTTAGTTTGTTTTGCACTCTATTGTTGAGTAACTGAATTTATCTGAATTGTTTTGATTTATAATTGTCGCATTTGCAATAACTTTACTTAGTTGAATTGTAAGTTTTAATGTTTTCATATATTATTTGGAAAAGTGTTTGTTTTACAATTTTTAAAAAAGCGTTTTAACAATACATTGCATTAATGCATAGGTTGTATAACAGAGATGTTTTATTTTTGTCATTTATGTCAAATATGGTGTCACCAAAATTCTAAGTTGTGAATTATAGTTAGGACAGCATAATTAATATTTGAGTTGCTGACCCTGTCTGTTGACAGGTCAGGGTTTTTTGTAGACTGGATTGTTCCTGAGGTGGATTCCTCCAGTGAATTAGATGGCATTGGCCCATTAATATTGTCTTTAATTAATAATAATTAATATTGTCTTTTCGTGTTACTGTGTTACACAACCATGTCCAGGTACAGTACACAATGAAATGAGACAATGTTCCTCCAAGACCATGTTGCTACATATGACATATAACAGACAATCAACACAGGACGACATAAAGTGCAAAAATTGCAAAAAAAATCAAAACAAAGACAGAATAAAATATTACAGACACAACAGTGCTATAGAAAAGTGCAACAGTGGGTTGTGCAAAAAGTAGCTTGATGTATGAAGGTGTGTGTGAGATCACAGCAGCAGGTTCATGGCCTCACAGGCAGCTCACGGACAGGATTGAAGCAGTTTGTGCATGAAAAGCAGAAGTCCCAGTTTGTCATTTCAGGTTTGACTGAGCTGTTTCCAGAAGAGCTAAAATAGACGTGAGCATCCAGCTGCTGAGATCAGTTCCACTCTGTTGGGTTTCTTTGTGACTGTTTCCTGCTGGTATCATTACAGGTCATTTTAGAGTGTTCGGAGTGAAGCAGCTGCAGCGCCCTGATGATCTTCCTCCTTTTATCGTTGCTGTTAAAGCAGAAACAACTGGATGAGAATATAAAGGAGTCTCACTCATGTTTCTGCACTCTCATCCAAAGACGGTTCGGTACTTGGAGCGTCGGTGTTTATTTATTACAGGTTAATGTTCAGTCTCTTGTCTCTGAGGTGTATCTTCTTTGCTGATGACACAACTTTATTGTAGTCAGAAACATTTACAGCAGCTTCTGGATCCCATGGAAAGTGAACTGGTGACTGTTAGTAAACTGCTTTGATTGTAACACACAGCAATATTTGTGAAGCGGTGCCAGGAGACCCGAGACAAACATCAGCTGAATCATTGAACACTCAGTGACTGGACTGACACACACACACACACACACACACACCAAGTTACTTTTGCAAAATACTTAGCATTTTGCACATTTCCATTGCACTATCTTGTTTTGTTTATTTGCAATATTTTGCACTTTACGTAGTCGTGTGTTTGTCCGTCATGTGTAGCACCAGGGTCTCAGAGGAAAGCTGTCTCATTTTACTCTGTACTGTACCACTGCACATGGTTGAAATGACAATAAAGCCACTTGACTTGTATATTTGTACATACTCTGTTCATAACTGTTCCCATCTTTCACACTTCCCTTATCTGCATATAATTTGCTTTTATTGCACTTACTGCTCTTGCACGTCTGATTAGATGCAAATTATATTTCAGTCCCTGTTTATACATGTGTAATGACAATAAAGTTGAATCCTAATCCTAAAGTCAACAAATTCATCATTTATTCAATTACATGCAATGAAATTCATGGATTTATTAGATGATAATATTAAAAGACACAGTAGACAGTAGCCAGGTAACATCCAGAAGCTGTTTGAAACGAGGGATAAACGAGGGCTCGAGTGACCCGACAGAGATAAGCAGAAGAGAATGGATGGATTTAGTGTTTGAAGCAGAGGTTTTGTTGGTTTGGTCTCTTTCTAACTTGTTTATTGGGAAGACAAACAGATGCCTGACCTGACCTGTGCACTCTGTGTCACTGATGCCTTGAAGAAGATGATGGCGGTTAAAGCACCGTATTAATAAACACTCACAGACGGCTGAAGTCACCACACAGAACAGACTGTGTGAAACAAATCAGCAGTGTCAAAATAAAGTGAATGATTAAATTCTGAATGGAAAATTTAAAGGAAAAAAAACTTTACAAAAGAGGAAGTGATGTGGAATTGATGTCACAGACGTCACAGAGCAGTGTGATGTTGACTCATGTCATGCATGCTGACCTTTGATGACTTTTGTTTAGCTTCTGTGCCGTTAAAAACATTAACTATGAAATAATAGCCAGAAAATAAAGTTGTTTTTATTGAATGTTTATTGAGCCTTCTGATGAAACATAAAAAACAGAACTTAAAAAATGTAACATTCATTTGCATATGTGAGTTTTAATTTGTATCACATTTGCTGCATCCAGCAGGTTATTGTTTAAAATGTAAAATGACATTGACGATGTAGAAGTGTGAAAAACTCATGCATCAAATATGAGACACTTGGAGTTAAAGGGTTACTATTTTGCTTTTCTACAATCTGCTATTTGCTGACATGTTCAAATAGTTTGTTGGTTGACAAGATGATAAATAACGTGTTAATAACTGAATCATCAGAAGTGAGATTAGGATACAGTTTGGTGCTTTCTGTCATGAAACAGGACTGAGGAGGAAAACCAGCTCAGAGAGTTTGAAAAGGTTCTTTAATGACACAGTAGAAGAAGAGCTGTGAGGCCACAGTAAAGTTTCAGAACTGAACTAACTGTGTCAGAGCTTCCACAAACACTGATCAACACACTTATTAAACCTCCCGTCATCAAACCCTTGTTTTTGCTGAGTTCTTCCTGTATTACCTTTTGGAACCTGAATGTGTTTTTTATAAATCCAAATTTGAGCTGGCACACTGGACAGCTCAAAAAAACTCAAAAACGCAAAGTTCCTCTTCAGAAATGAAAGTAAAAAACTGTAATTTGGAATCTTAATGGAATACAATCCGTTTTAATTTTATCTTTTTATCCATGGAACCGAAAATTCATGGATAACAACAATATTCAGATCTGAGCATTAAAATATCTTTTTTTTAAAGAGGTCATGCACACTGCTGGATTGACTGTATTTAGTCAGTTGTGGCATAAACCTGGGATTGGTAATAAATATGATAATCTCCTAAAACTACATGGCTTTTTTTTCTCCTGCTGATTAAAACAAAACCTTAACAAAGCTGAAGAACTCAAATTGCATCAACCGTTTCTTACACCATCATTCTGTAAAACACCGGAGAACGCTCCCAGTGTTTGATACCATATATCCCAGTGTTTCCCAACCACTGTGGTGCAGCACATAGGTGTGCCCTGAGAAATGATCAGGTGTGCCGCTGACGATTATCTGGTTCCACCCGATTAGTCCTCTAAGTAATCAGCGTGAGTAACAGATGGAACAATTACATTCTCTTCCACTAGAGGGCAGTACAACTACCAGCTCTAATTAAATGAGTTGCCAGCTGGCAGTAAAACAATCGGACCTGGGTCCTGGAGAAAACTCAGACGCAGATGAAGGTCCTAGCATGAGTAGTGGTCAGAAGAAATTAAAACAGTTACACTGGGGACAAACCGAGCCAGTACCACTGTACCTGGTGTGCAGGGAAAAGCTATCAATATACTTTCTTTGACATTTTTGTTGGTGGTGTGATTTTTCTAATGCAAAATGTGTGTTGTGGCTCCCAAAGGTTGGGAATCAGTGGTAAATACATAAAATGCAGTAAATAACTTTAGAGAGGTGCACAGAGATTTCAATGTTTGAAGATGCTAACAATGTCAAACAAAGCTTTCATCCAATAATTCAGTAATTCATCAGTAATTTGAAGGTTATTGATCGATCAGTGAACAGATCAGGTTCTGATTGAGAAACTCAGAGTGAGGACCTCAGAGTTTTCAGCTTTAGAAACATTTAATTCTATCAGAGGATCCATCCGCTCAAACATAATGCTCAGTGGTGTCATCATGCTCGTCAACATCCAATGGCGTCTCCATGGATACGACCTGTTTGTTACCTGTGGGCAGAGTGGAGAAATCAGGACGGTGCTGATGTGATCAAAGTGTTTATGTGAGAATCTGCCTGAGTTTGTACCTGAGCTCCTGCTGCAGCAGATGGACAGGAGCAGGATGGTGCAGATGCAGTATGGGCAGAAGGCCAACAGGTGGCAGATGACTCTGATCCAAGACACAGAGGGAGAAGAAGGGGAGGAAGAGTTGGTGAGAGGAGGAAGAGTGGACAGAGAAAGACTGGCCTCAGAAACTGGAGGTGGAGGGACGGACTTTCTGAGAGTAGTTATAGGAGACCCTGCAGAAGACATAATGAAACAGGTTAATGAGTGAGCTCAGCAGGTCAGGTCAGGTCTTTAAACAGGGAGTTTCGTCAGTGTTCTGACCTCGGACCCTCAGAAAGCTCTGAGGAGATGATCCAAATGTGTTAGAAGCGCACCAGTAGAGACCTTCATCAGAGTGCCTGACATTAGGGATAACGTGTTCTGCTTTAGACCCAAGGAGACGTCCATTCATGAAGAAAAAAGATGGAAGTGTTTCACCAGTCTTCTTCTTGCATTGCAGAGTAACATCACTTCCTGGTCTTACAGGAAGTGCAGGGATCTCCAGGATCACACCTTTTTCTGAATAGCAGGTAAACAGAGACAGACTTCCACCATCAGATTGGAGTCACACAGAGACAGAGACACAGCTGGAACATCTCACTGTACCTGAAACACTGATGGACACTTCATCGCTCTGCTGTCCAGATGAGCTTTCACACCAGAAGGTTCCACCGTAGGACGAGTTACGATCCAAAACGCACAAACTTCCACTCATCTCAGCTGCTCCACAGTCCACAGTGGGTCCTCCACTGGTCCTCTTCACTGTCCAACCATCAACTGTCTGTCCATCATCAACACAACTCAGAGACACTGAAGAAGATGCACTGAAGAACTGCTGAAGGTTTGGACTGACTGACAGAGACACTGGAGGACAGACAGATAATCACCACCAAAGAGGAGAGGACCAGCATCACAATGACTGTGATCAAAAAACCAGGGTACATCATGGACAGGTTGACAGTCCATAACGGAGACATCATTGCAGACAATTTATGACTGTCAGTTAATCTAACAAGACTCAAACTCTTGACCTTCGTGGTGTTTGGTAATGATGCCAAACCTCCACCACCATGCCAACTGTCAGAATACCATGCTGCAATATTTTGATATTCAATATTCATTTTAGGTCTTAGTGTGTGTATTAGTTAGTGCTGTATAAGTCAGGGTGCTGGAAAGGAGAGTCCGTCCACTAGTCGAGCCCGTTGCTATGGATCATTAGATCCTCATAAAAGCGTTACAAGTCCTTGGTCCGCATAGCTGGCAATAAGTGGAACTCATTCCCAGTTTGTGTTGGACTCTGATTCTGTTCATTGGTTTGGGCATCTGACAAGGATGCCTCGAGAGCATCTCCTGGGTGAGGTGTTCCTGGCATGTCCACATCTCACCCACTTTACTACTGTTTTCATTGTATCTCCTGCCACTTGGTGTGATTTTCTGAAAACATGAAATTTCATTTCATCTATATGCTGATGATTGCCAGCTTTATCTATCTGTCAATCACTCTGATAGCTCATCGATTGGACTCCTGCTTGATCGTCTTAGCAAAGTTAAATCATGGATGGCTCAAAATGTTTTTACATTTTTATGAACAAAAAGTGGAAGCAATGGCCACATAAATGGGGCGGTGAAATCTTCATTCTCTCACGTCAGATCGAAGCTAAAGCCTTTTCTGTCCAGGCATGAACTTGGAAACTGTCATCCATGCTCTGTCACCTCAGGCTTTGAATACTGCGACTCCCTTTTAATGGGGGTTGGCCATGTGTCAATAAAAATAACCTCTGTGGCTATAAATGTTTCGACAGTTAGTATTAAAGGCTATAAAAACATAAAATCTTTAAATCATCAATTATAACTGTCAAAAATGTGTATGGGTCATCAGCATAAGAGTGGAAGAGCCTTGTTTAAGAACTTTTTCTAATAACACTTTTAAAGACCATTAAAAATTAAAAATCAGTACAATCAGTACATAGTTTTGAGGCACAGGCAGATTTTAAAGGACCACACATGCCTCTGACACATCGTCAGATATTCATATTCTGAGTTTGAGTCAAAGCTAAATGTAAATAAAATAACTTAATTTTTTCTTTGGCTGTCTTTTGCAATTATTGTGCAAATGTATTCTAAATCAGCAAAAAATCAGTCTGCAGGAAATTGTTCTCTCAGTTTGTGGAGCACAACTTAGCTGCGACATTAACTCTTAGTCCTGTTAGCTAACTAGTATTCATGCCAAAAAGAAAAGTTATTTCTTCAGTAACTGAACGAAACTTGAAGTTTAAATGTCTAATAGCTTAATTATTTTAAAGAATAAAGATAAAACTTATAAAGGCCAAACAAAAACAGATTTGATGAAGCCGCACTTCCATCTACTCACCTGCAGAAACAGTCGGTGCAGACAGCAGCAGCACACACACACCTGTAACAGGAGGTCAGAGGTCACTGAGGGTTACAGGTCACAGAGCATCAGAGGTCAGTGACTGACACAGCCTGAGTATATCATGGTGAAGAACAGTTCCTGTTCCATCAGTGAAATACAGTAAAGAGAGACGACTGAGCTGATTGTAACAGCTGTCTGCTGTTATTCTGTAATCCTGAGAAGCATCACAGCAGACAGCTGTTCTGTGGACACAAACATCTACAGACAGCTCAGAGTAAAACAATGGGCCCAGTTCCTGTGTGCACACACACACAAACAGGAGTCCTACCTTCAGCTCTTACTAGAACTATGAAAAAGAGTCAGTACAGTCCAAAAGCACCAGTCACAGATGTTCTACCTTTAGGAAGTGACAGGATGTAAATGATGGTCACTAAGTGTGAGACAGCGTCCTCGTCCTGTCATGATAAAATACTCCCACACGGACTGAAAACATCAGCTGGGTCATGTTATCCACATAAACTCTGACATTACATCCTTTATGATGACTGACTGGCTCTGAATCACATATTTGGATCAAGCAGCTGCTGGAAACAGGACGATGTGACAGTCAGAGGTCAAAGGTCAGACTCTGCTGCAGTGAGAGTGAAAGAATGAAGGTGGGACTCACCGAGCAGGAGCAGAGAGGCAGCTGCAGCCTTCATGCTGTCTGGATGCTGACTGACTGTGTCAGACGCCTTCAGCTTCCTTTCATCACTTCCCTTTGATCCCATTGGGTATCCCCGTGTGCTGTTGGTGGAGCCTCACAGTACTGCATGTATCAGAGAGTTTGGCAAAGGCTGGATAATTGCAGAGGTTTGTTTTCAGCCTGACAGGAACACAAACCTGACTCTGTGACTCTTTGTGTGTTTGCTCAGTGTCAATGTTTTCTTTTTTTATTTATTTTAATCACTTTATATTGTTATACTCTTGGTTTTCCCCATTTTATGATGATTTTCATGAATAAATGCTTGTCACAGAGTTCCTCAGGGTTCTGTGTTGGGAACAGTACCTTTTCACATTGTACATACTTCCTTCAGGCAGCATTATTAGAAAACACTGCATTTGTTCATTGCTATGCAGATGATACCCAGCTTTACTGATCCAAAAGCCAGATGACACAAATCCACTAGTTCATTATACAAACATTTCCTAAAGACATAAAGACCTGGTTTGTGATTCATTTCTTTCTTAATAAATTCATAAAATATTAAAAAGTCATCATTATCTGAAACTGTTCAAAGGTTCCTGATCAACAGTTCCTGTTGCACTTTCAGATCCTCTCTCTGCTCACAGGAGAATCAAACCACTGAAGGAGATGACTGACCTTTGACCTCTGACACCTCTCAGCATGTTTGCTCTGCTCCTTATAAATGAGCGTCTTATAATAAGATGATATAATAAAATATGTCATTATAATAATGTCAGATGTTTGTGTTGTTGAAGTTAAAGCTCCAGTTATAGACCATGAGAGCAGAAGTGTTGTGTTCAGGTATGACGGAGCTGTTTTCATAAGATTTAAATAGAAGTGAGCGTCCAGCCAATGAGATTAGTTCTGCTCTGTGTGCTCTCTCCTGGTTGGTCTGTGGATGTTTCAATGCGGTTGCTATTACAGGTCATTTTAGTGTGTTATGAGTGCAGTTTCCTGATGATGTTCCCCTTTAGTCCTGTGCAGCTCGTCTCAATCACACGTTTTTGATGTTTGAATCTTTTATTGTGGTTGGATCCAGTTAAAGCACAAAGACATCACAGAAACAAACAGCTGTGAATATAAATTAGTCAGATTCATGTTTTTACACTTTGATTCAATACTTCAGAAATCAATTTGACAGCTTATTGATTGATCAGTGAACAGAGTTTACAGCTTTGGACACTTTCAGATTCCTCAGAGGATCTATCAGCTTAGAAGACGTGCTCAGTGGTGACATCAGCAACAATGTCATCATACTCCGCGTCACGCAGGGGCGTCTCCATGGAGACAGCATGTTTGTTACCTGTGGGCAGAGTGGAGAAATCAGGACGGTGTTGATGTGATCAAAGTGTTTATGTGAGAATCTGCTTGAGTTTGTACCTGAGCTCCTGCTGCAGCAGATGGACAGGAGCAGGATGGTGCAGATGCAGTACGGGCAGAAGGCCAACAGGTGGCAGATGACTCTGATCCAAGACACAGAGGGAGAAGAAGGAAGAGGAGGAGGAGGAGGGGAGGAAGAATTGTTTGGAAGAAGCAAAGTGGAAAGGGAGGAATTGGTCTCAGAAGAGACGGATGTTTTAAGAGATGTTATAGGAGACCCTGCAGGAGAAATGATGAAACAGGTAAATGAGTTAGCTGAGCAGGCCAGGTCTTTAAACAGGAAGTGATGCCATTGTACTGACCTCTGACCCTCAGAAAGCTCTGAGGAGATTCTCCAAACGTATCAGTAGCACACCAGTAGAGACCTTCATCAGAGTACTGGGCTCTTCTGATGTTGTACTCGGATGTAGATCCAGGTCCAACCAGACGTCCATTCATGAAGAAATAAGATGGAACTGTTTCACCGTTCTTCTTCTTGCATTGTAGAATGACACCAGTTCCTGGTCTCACAGGAAGTACAGGGATCTCCATGATCACACCTTTTTCTGAATAACAATAAAACAGAGTAATGTTTGAGACACAGCTCCACCATCAGAGCAGAGTCACACAGAGACAGAGACACAGCTGGAACATCTCACTTTCTGTACTGGACACGCTGATGGTAACTTCATCACTTTTCTCTCCAGATAAGCTTTCACACCAGAAGTTTCCACTGTAGGACGAGTTACGATCCAGAAGACACAAACTGTCAATCATCACAAAGTCTTCAGCTGCTCCACAGTCCTCAGTGAGTCCTCCTCTGGTCCTCCTCACCGTCCATCCATCAACGTCCTGTCCATCCTCATCATCAACGCAGCCCAAAGACACAGATGTGGGTCCACTGAAGAACTGCTGAAAGTTAGGACTGGCAGACAGATAGACTGGAGGACAGAAAGAGGAAATTGTTAGAACAAAGGTCGCCAGCAACACATGGAGTTACAACTGTAAAGGAGGAGAAAGCAGATTCAGGGTGGGCATTAATCATGAGACCTTCAGGACCAGAAACCAGGACTAGAATCCTGATGGGGCCCAAGCCAACCTCTGCTAATAAAATACAAAAATATGAAAAGTCTGCTTAAGAGTCCAATTTCAGATCCTTGGGCAATAGGACTCATGTGGACATAGTGCTTTGATTGGGAGAAACATTTTAACAGAATCAATGTCTTTACCTGAATAATTTAACATGCATTAAAACATTCATCAAAAGTGGTTTCCTTCTTGACAACCTCACTCTTTCTAAAACCCACCGTCAAAATAAAAATAACATTGCTTCAGATTTTATTCATGATTTTTTTAAGCAAAACTGAGTTTCTGTTACTTGTTTTAAAAGTAAAATGGAAAGCAGCGCCTTTAGCTTTCAGGCCCCCGAGTGGTCGGGAAACACGAAGGTGCTCCCAGACCAGCCGAGATATAGAATCTCTGCAGCATGTCCTTGGTCTTCCCTGAGACCTCTTTCAGTGGGACATGCCCGAAACACCTAGCTCCAGTAGGCTTCTTTAACAGATTCAACTGGTTAATTTGACATGGAGGAATAGCAGCTCTACTGGATGGATGAATAGCAGATTGCAGATAGCAGACTCCTCATCCTATGGCTAACTCTGACAGCCACACCTTGGAGAAAACTCATTTCCGTCGTTTGCATCCACAATCTTATTCTTTCGGTCAAAGCCAGAGTTTGTGAGAATGGGTGAGGGTGGGGATGCAGATCGACTGATAAATCAACGAATCAATAATTCATACAGGAAAGTTGAATGAAAAAAGGATTTTCTTTATTTTTGTGTCTGAGAATTTTATGTTTATGTTTCATGTACAGTACAATTCAGGAACTGTCACTATGTGTCTTTTGCAATGTGATATTTTTATAAAGTATCTTGAAAAGTATTTGATATATGAAGTTAAAAATCATTATATAAGGTCCGTGTTATGTGACATGGGATGACTGACCGTCCTTTTCACAATTATTACTGTTTATGTCATAATAAAAGACCCGTGCCTGCGTAAAATTATTAACAAAATGTTTGCTTATTTTAATCATCTCTGTCTTAACACTGTTGATATTTATAAATTTGGACTTTTTCCTACGAACCATTTATTATACGTACATCATAATACAAAAAGTAAAAGCGAGGATGTTTTATGCTTAACCCTTATTACCAAAAATATCAGATTATATTGTGAATAAGGGTGGATGTGTTGTTCTTTAATGCATCTGTGAACCATCCTGATACGTGGAAACAAGGGTGATGACAGACAGACTTAGTGTAAGTCTGTGACTACAGGGTCAATGAGGGACCTCTTTAAAGGGCTTTCCTTAAGATTAAGACCAGCGTCAAGCAATTCGATTATTTTAAAGACTGTAAGGCAGTAAAAATGTATTAATGGAAAAATTACAGCTGGTGGAGAACATTGTGCATAAGGCCATATTTAAAAAGATAACTATATATATATATATATATATATATATATATATATATATATATATATATATATATATTTATAACTTATATGACGAACTGGAATTTTAGGGCACTTCCAAAAGAATGAATAACTCTGTAAAAATAAGTAAACATGTAACTGTATTGTCCAGTAGAGTGGGATTACTACTGTTAGACAAACCTTTAGAAGTAAGTATTGGCTCAGTGTATATAAAACGCACTCTGTTCTGTCACAGAGACCCGGAATGACTGCAGACTGTCTCTGCACCTGAAATCATAAATAGAAACTTAGAAAAGACTCACCTGCAGAAACAGTCAGTGCAGACAGCAGCAGCACACACACACCTGCAACAGGAGGGCAGAGGTCACTAAAGGTCAGAGGTCACTGAGGGTCAGAGGTCAATGAAAGCTCAGTTAGGGTTCAGAAATGATGCTGTTTTAGGATGTTTATGTTCCTCGACTGAAGGAAAACCAGAACCAAGAACCTCATCCCGACTCTGAGCAGAACAGGTACATGATCTGAGCTCATGTACCTGCAGGCTGCAGATACTCAGGTGATACATCAGTGGAAGTTACCCTGATGCACTCATGCAGACGTGCTGTCTGAGCGCGTGTTGGATGAAGCTGTAAGGAATACATGTTCACTCACCCCGGAGCAGACAGACGGACGCAGTCTTCATGTCTGAGTGACGACTGAGAGTCTGAAGCCTGAGCAGCAGAGAGGCTTTCAGCTTCATCACTTCCCTGTTACACATTCAACACGTCCCTCTGCTCCAACACTTTCACTACCCGTCTGACTGAGCTCAGTCAAAATGCGCCTGTTACTGCAGAAATCAGTCATCAAGTGAAGAATCCCTCTGTTACACCAACATCACAAGTTCATTATTAAATGATCTTTTTTCCATGTAATCCTGCATCTTAATCACAACAAGTGACCTCCTCCTGGTGTGTGGGTACAGATCCTGTTCTGCCAAACGGAGACATTATTTCACTCTTAGCTCAGAGATCAATTCAATTCAGCTTTATTTACACAGCACCAAATCACAACAACAGTCACCTCAAGGCACTTTATATTGTAAGGTAGCTCCTACAATAATACATACAGAGAAAAACCAAACAATCATATGACCCCCTATGAGCAGCACTTTGGTGACAGTGGGAAGAAAAAACTCAATTTTAACAGGAAGAAACTTCCAGCAGAACCAGACTCAGGGAGGGGCGGCCACGACCGGTTGGGGTGAGATCACATTTTAAAGTGTCCATCATAAAACATGCTGACAGCATTTAAGTCACAGATCTGAAAGAAACCTACAAAACAGCAGCATATCCATGTGTCCTCACCTGTGCTTCATCATAGTCACAGTCAGAGAGAACGACAGGATCACTGAATCAGCAGAAATGTCTGCAAACTCACCTTAATCACTCCAGAACCTTTCCACCTTTAACTTCACCATCGCCCTGAACTGGGCTGGAACATTAAAGGAGATAAAATAAAAACCTACAATAACCTGGTTGCATTCAGGTGAAGACCCCTAAAGGTGCTTCTCAAACTCTGTAGAAGCACCTTTAGATTTTTGGCCATGTTGTTTGCAGGAACATTGCAGCTCTATGAGCGCCCTCATCAGGTCACCCCACAGATTTCAGATGGATCCATCTAAAACTTTCACCTTCTTCTGGTGTTTTCTGCTTTTGTTGATCTGGATGTCTGCTCTGGGTCACTGTTGGACTGGCAGGTTAGCTGAAGGTTTGTAGTATTTGGACATGTTCAGATATTCGGTGTGGATTTAAATATATGTCCATTTGCTCTGCAGTGTCAGATTTTGGTCCTGCACAGTGCTGCGACTCTCAGTTTGTATTTTTATCCTGCACGTCTCTACATGATGCTCCTGAAACTGTTTCTGTTTCTTTTCCTGCTTCATCTTTTTCCTTAAAAGGTGTCGGGATGGCGAGCCGTGACTTATGATGGGAAGTGATGAACTTTCAGTCTGTGTTGGTCGGGTCTGATTTAGAGGCGGTCATTGACTGACTTTAGCATTAGCTGTAGCATCGTTTCGGTAAGCTGCGCATAAAGTCTTCTTCCAAATGTTCTCTGTGGGGTTCGGGTCTGTGGTGGTGAATCTCCCTGACCCACACTTTCACAGTTGGAGTGTGATGAAGCCTGGTGATGGCATCTTGGAATAGCCTGGACCACCAGAAAAGCAGAAATCCTCACATGGAACAAAACATTCATGTATTCAGGTGATCAGCTGACCTGCTTAAGAAATGAAAAGCCACTCACTGCATCAGTTAGGGTTATATATATACATATATATATATATATATATAACCCCAACTGATGCTTTTCATTTCATTGAATCCAGGTGTGACTGTTTGGGCCAATGAGTGTACCTCTGGTTTGCTAACTTTGAGTTCTTCCACTAAAACCATGGTTTGGCTTCTGATTCAGAGTCTGAGTTTGACTCAGAGGTTGATGTTTACTGACTTCCACAGCTGCATACGTGCATGTGGTCAGAGAAGGCCAGGGTTTGGTGATGGCCTGTAAGTTTGGCACACCTTTCCTTTGGAGGCTCTTCTCCTCAGATCATTTGAGCTCAGCCAGGCTGGATGGACACCATCAGTATACATCTTTGACTCTCAGATATCTGCAGGAACAGGTCCAGATTATAGGGGGACCATCCAGGACTCTTACTGAATTTTTCTGGAAGTCTCTCCTGTGTTTCATGGTCTCACTGATATGGTCTCACAACACCTGTGCAGCAAGTGTTTGACTCTGAGGATGGTATTAGTGAAGTCACAGTGGCTCAGTCATGCTTCTTTGGGAATTGTGCCAAAGTCAGACCTGGAGTTCAGGACTTAGCTGTCATGACTTAGGAGTGCTTCAGGTGTCCTTTGGAGAGGATTGGCTTCCAGCTGGTGACACCGCCATAAAGGTCTGGTTGGAGGGGTTGGAGGGGTGCTGCACTGATGGTGATGTTCTCCCAGGGTTCACAGGCTGATGACTTGGAGAGTCCAGCCTGATCCTAGTGTGCCTGCTTGTGATCTTGTTTTTAAATGGAGCCATCTAAGAGGTTGAGGTTGGGGGTGACACTCTATGAGCAGGGGTGATTTTAGCCCATTTTTGGGGGTGCTTCAGCGCCCTTTCTGCCAGATCGATGGTGGCTGAGACGCAGCGGAGCGGAGGTGGAAGTGCCTGCCTTAAAACAGGACATATTACCTGCATATAACCTTCAGTTACTCTTTATAAATTTAGGTAGGAGTCAGACCATGTTTCTTTTTAGCTGAAAAACATTACACCCAGGTAACCTGCAGTGTTGGAAACGTGTTTTCCGACGATGTTTGCTACCCTACAATCCGTCCTACTCTGTAGTAAAATCAGCTACATTTCATTTTCCTGTGAAATGTATACAGCATATTTAAAATCTAAAACTTAAAATTGTCCGTAGCCTGCTGTTGTTACCACTGTCCTGTTTGAAATGCAATGAGAGAAGCTGCTTATTTTGTCATATGTGCCGATATCAAACCCAGGAGCCACATTCAGGTAAAAGTGTAAAATCAAATGATCCGTCAATAAAGGATAATGTTGGATCAGTGTTTCAATATTTATATCTTTTATTAGATGTACATGTGGTTTGGTTATTTGCCTTTTGGTTGAAAGTACACTGAGAGAGGACTTTTTTTCATTAGTGATCTTAATAGTATTTTTTTTCATATTAATGTAATTTTTTCATCCAACTGAATACAATCTATTTGTGTATGATTGTCAGTCCAAAGAGGGAGAGAGGAAAGAGGGGAACGTGAGGAGAAAGTACAAGGTCAGGAAGAACCAGGTAAGAAAACAGACAGGGAAACGTGACAGGCAAAGCAGAAACTGGTAAACTGCTTGAGAGACTTGACCACCAAAATGAGATAGACAGATTTTCCAACCTCAAGGTGAGGCGACATAGGTTAAAATAAAATAAAAAATCTGCAGAGCCGTAGTAGTATCTGCAGTAAAGCTCTTTTTATACATTGTACCATCGGCAAAGTTGCCTCCATTTTTATAATGTTTTTATTAATATTTTGTACATTTGTACATTTCAAGGACTCTATTTTTGGAGTGTATTTTTATATATCTGTATTATATTATACATACACATTAAAGGTGAATCTCTGTCCAAAAACTTCACTCAGTTTACTTCCTACTCACTATGATCATCATTCATCATTTTCCCCAGTAATTAAGGTTAGGATATGTATTTTTTAATTCCAATCCATTCTTCGTTTGCAGCATCTAAATAAGCTTTATCAGATTTGATGGTTTTGTTACAGACTTTAGTGTTTTGCTTTTCTTTCACAACTGTGGGGATTAAATTGTGTTAAAATGTACAAAAGAGTGATGTCATGTGTTAGGTTTATATTATTGATTGTCATTTATGCTTAGAAATATATAATCATTTGTACATTGAAAGAATGTCTCATCCTAGGAGGTCTGTAACAACTCTGCGCAGCATGAAGAGGGGAGTGTGTTCACTCCTCTTCAGAGTGTTCTGGCATAGATCACACACCTCCCAGGGTCATGAGAGAGGTCGTATCCTGACTTGCTGATATATGGTATAGTAAACACATGTATATCTGGTTAGGTGTAAGAGCCTTTGTTTAGCTGGACCACTGGACTCCTGGCACCAGCTTTGGGGAGTCGTTCACAGGGTCACATCTTGCCCCCCACCCCACCCCCCCCCCACCCACACACACACACACACACACACACTATGCACAGACTGGTATTCTTTGGTCACATGTATACTTATGTAAGACGTCATATGTTAATGAATCTATGCATATTCATGTAACCTCAATAAAAGAGCAGTGTTACGAGGGAGCAGACGAGAGCGACTGGGGTCAAGCGAAGGAACGGCGCTGTCACGGTTCTCTCCCTCCTGCACGAGTAACACAAAGAGCTCTGGGGACTTGCGTCTTGCTTTTGCTGTTGTAGTAAAATTGTCTCATTCCAGCAGTGGGCCTGTGCTAGACAGACCCATCATCATGTTTTGTGACGAGGACCCAGGCACAGAGAGATTTGATGAATTCAAGAATCTTATGATTTAATAAAGAAATCTGCAGACTTTCACAGAGATGGTAAAATTATGATGACTGATAATGGAGACAGGCTGTAGGCACAGAAGAAGGGAGTGTCTGAGCTGTGACCTCACGCCTGAAATCCACATAAATTATCTATAAAACCAGAATAAAAGTGTCACAGGACACAGAAACAAACATGAGCCACGATTCCCGCCCCCTGTTTTATTTCTGATTGATTATATGGAAATGCCCCGGTTGTGGAATGGAAAGTGAAAGTAAAGTGACATCTATGCAGCAGTCTCTGGGAGTGTCTGCAGAGTCACGGGCTGCTCACAGAGCTGCTGGTTCAGTGTGGGTGAGGATCAGCTCCAGCAGGACTTGTAACCGAAGATGATGATTATGCTGCTGCTCCTCATACCTGGTAAGAAAGTTGTTCTGATCCTGTTTGAATGCATGCTCATGTTTAAAGCTAGGCTGATGTGATGTGTGCAGTCTGCTGAGTGAACCTACCTCTCTGCAGCTCTCATGCAGGGCAAACACTACAAATAATGAAGCGTCATTTTGGTTTCAGTCCATTCATCTGTTTAAAGCATCAGTGTTTCAGGGTGAAGCAGGAAACTGACACTTAGACGCAGGCTCAGAGGCAAACAAACACAATTTGTGCTTGAGAGGGAGAAGGAATCATGAATTTCTAATAACGTTTGATAACAATGTGAGCTACAGAAATCTAAAAATCTAAATAGAACCTTTGTTACCACACAAAGTAGTCCTATATGCAGCTTTGATCTGAAGCCCAGTGAAATTTTGCAAAGGTATAAATTCGAATAAAGCTGAATGAAACCATCATGGAATATGTTGCGCAGCTGCATCATCTCGCAAAGGATTGTAACTATGGCAACACGTTACAACAGATGTTGAGAGATAGGATCGTCTTCAGAATTAGGGATGAACGCATTCAGAGGCATCTCTTGTCAGAAATAGACCTTACTTTTGACAAGGCCCTGTCAATTGCAGTAGCCATGGAGACTACAAATAAAAGTGCACAGGATCTGCAGACCTCAGGGGCGACAACAAAATTTTTCAGCCTCACCAAAGGACAACAGGAGAGTCGTACCTTTAAAGGAGAAAGCAAAGAGTGTTATTGTTGCAAAGGAACCAAGCACACAGCGGCAGACTGTGCGTACAATCAAGGAAAATGTCATGCTTGTGGTAAAGTGGGCCACATAGCCAGAGCTTGTAGAAGCAAGACTAAACTGAACCAGAAATAGTACGGATCGACATATGTAAAGAAAGACAAAAAGCAGAGTTCCCACTACAGTACTCACAATGTGGGTGAGAAAGCAGATAACAGCAAAACTGATAGCTCTGAAGATGACTCTTTCACTTTGAACTGTGTCAAGGGCACAAAAGAAAACTGTTCAAGTTAGGGTCTGGCAGCGTGGTACACTTGAGAAAAGTAGATCCCTACACTGTGGATATGCAAACTGATGGGAAAAAGGTGAACTTTGAAATAGACACTGGATGTTGCCTAACAGTCATGAACGAAGTGACATTCAGAGAAACAAGCAAAGACACCAAGCCCTCCAGCCTACAGCCCATCAAAATCAAACTGGAAACTTATACAGGGGATCCTGTTAACGTGATAAGGTATATAAGCAGCAGGAAAAATATCTGCCCCTGGTGGTGGCCAAAGGCGACGGCCCCAGCTTGCTAGGTTGAGCTTGGCTCGAGGAAATTAAATTGGACTGGAGTGAAGTGAAAAACCGTCGTAACAATAGAAAGCTGCAGCAGGTCAAAGCAACAGAAAAAACAATACAGCAAGTGTTAAGTAAACATGAGGATGTATTCAAAAAGGAGTTGGGCACCCTGAAAGGTATGAAAGCTGCAATTCATGTGAAAAGTGTTGCCACCCCACGCTTCTTCCGTCCATGTTCTGTCCCCTTTGCTATGCGAGCAAAAGTCAATGAGGAAATAGACCGACTATTAACAGAAGGCATCATCTCGCCAGTGAAATATGCTGAATGGGCAGCACCAGTAATGCCACTTCTGAAGCCCACAGGGACCATAAGACTGTGTGGGGATTACAAGCTTACTGTAAATACAGTGGCTTCACTGGAACAGTATCCAATACCCAGAATGGAGGACCTGTTTGCCACACTATCCGGGGGTAAGCAGTTCTCAAAAGTAGACATGAGCCACGCTTACCAGCAAATCCTCTTGGATGACAAATCGAAAAAGTATGTCACAGTAAACACATCTCGTAAAACAGATTGCATTTTGGAGAGGCTTCTGCTCCAGCAATACTCCAGAGGACCATGGAAAGGCTTTTGAAGGGGATACCTCAGGTATCCGTGTATTTAGATGACATCTTAGTGACTGGGGTGGATGAGGTAAGCCATCTACAGAACCTGGATGAGGTGTTGACCCGGTTGGAGGAGGCCGGGTTGAGGTTAAATAGGTGCAAGTGTGCCTTCATGCAAGAGAAAGTGGAGTACTTGGGGCACATAGTGGATGCCCAGGGGCTCCACCCAGTGGAAAAGAAAGTTAAAGCAATCATGGACTCACCTACACCCACAAATGTCACTGAATCAAAAGCATACTTAGGGTTGCTAAATGACTACAACAAGTTCCTTCCAAACCTGGCAACCCTGTTGGCACCCCTACATGAACCTTTGTGACATGAGGTACGCTGGACATGGCAAAAGAGACAAGAGGAAGCATTTCAGAAATCCAAGAACCTGTTGAACTCAGCAGAGGTGTTAGTTCATTATTCTGCTGACTGAGAGTTGGTTCTCTCATGTGATGCATCCCCATACGGCATAGGTGCCGTATTGTCACATAAGATGGAGGATGGTAGCGAGAGACCTTTGGGGTTCATGTCACGCACACTCTCTCCTGCTGAGAAAAAGTATTCTCAGTTTGACAAAGAAGGCTTAGCTGTGACATTTGGCATCGAGAAATCTCACAAATACTTGTATGGCCGAATTTTCACGATTTACACAGATCATAAACCTCCGATCTCACTGTTCAATGAAAAGAAGCCTATACCTCACCAAGAGTACAAAGATGGGCCATGATATTGAGTGCTTATGAGTACAACATCAGGTACAAGCCAGGAAAACACCATGAAAACGCGGATGCACTCAGCCGTTTGCCGGCACCAGACTCATACAGGCATGTCGAAGATGAAAGGCTTGGCAAGGTCTTATGTATGGTGGCCAGGGATGGATGAGACCATTGAAAGAGAAGTGCAGGCATGTGAGGAATGTCATAAACACCACAAGTCACCACCCACAGCAACATTACACCCTTGGGAGTGGCCGGAGTCACCATGGTCGAGAATCCATGTGGACTATGCGGGGCCTTTTCCTTGGGAAGATGTTTCTAATTATTGTGGATGCTCATTCCAAGTGGATGGACGTTTACCCTGTGAAATCCTCAACATCACAGGTGACTATAGAGAAACTGCGACAGAGTTTCAGTGTGTTTGGACCACCTAAAATGTTAGTTTCAGACAACGGAACATGTTTCACAAGTGCTGAATTTGAGTCATTCATGAAGCAGAATGGAATTGACCATGTGAGGTCAGCACCTTTCCACCCTTCTTCAAATGGGCTGGCTGAGAGGGCGGTCCAGACCTTTAAGGAGGGGATGAAGAAAGTCAAAGGTGATACCTTGCAAACCAGATTGTCCAGATTCCTGTTCAGTTATCACATCACACTGCATGCCACTACTGGTTTATAACCTGCAGACTTGATGATGTCACGGAAGCTCAGATCAGTTTTGGACTTGCTCATGCCTGATATGAAAACAAAGCACAAACAACTGAAACAGAAAGAAAATCATGACACCAAGAAAAGACTAAGAAGTTTCACACCTGGAGACAAGGTGTTCATCAGAAACTAGTCCTTTGGCCCAAAGTGGATTCCCGCAGTCATTGTGAGAGCATCGGGTCCAGTGTCTTACATTGTTACCATTGGATCAGGTCAAACTGTGAAGCGGCACGTGGATCAGGTGAGAGCAAGAGTGGCTGACACTGTTCCCAGTACACTGGACAGGGAGGTGGAGCCATTTCATGACGCAGAAGCAGTTCCTGAGCGCTGCTTGCCATCAGAGTTAGACACATCGCCGCAACCTCCATCATCGCAGTTGCCTCGTGCTCCGGAGACTCCCGCTCCAGGAAACTCCTCAGTGGCACTAGTGTTGCGACGTTCTCAGAGAGAGAGATGTCCACCAGAGACTTTAAAGGACTTTGTTAGATAGAGTGAGATCTTCCAGGAATGGACCAACAATGCGCTTTGATCTCACAGGAAGGACGTTCCTTCCTAGTTAGCAAAAAAACCAAAAACAATCCCAAAACCCATTGAAACATATGTAGAGTTGTATGGCTACCCTAGTTATATGTTGATTGCTTGTTAAGCATTCTTTAGATAAGCAGTTATTTATTAGTCAAGGGAGTTGTTGACTTAAGGGGGGAGGAGATGCGGTATCGCAAGAAATTAGTTGTTTATATAAATATATTGTATGCATAATAGTTATTATATATATATAGATACATACATCCTAAGTTCCTGTTATTCATATCAAGAAACAGATAGAATGAGTGTGTTGTTACAATGGTAATGCCAGGAGAGGCAGTATATTATTACATTACATTAATGTTGTAAGAAAGTGGAAGAAGTGAGTGTCCTGTAGCAGGCAGTGAAACGGACACTGATGCTCTGAACATGTACTGAAAAGAAGGTTCAGTAAACAAGTTGCAACGATACTCCTTTGTCACGGTGAGTGAGATGAGCCGTGTGGAAAATAAAGGTGGATCCAAACGCAGGCACTTGTACAGGTGTGAGGGTGGTTTATTAAACACAAAATGAAATGGACAAATGGTGAATGGAACAAAGACTAAACTGAACTGGGAACAAACTGACTACAGAACACGAACCTGAACATGAATGAGAGCGGGCGGAAACAGATGACGGTTGACAGCAGGGAAACACACAGAATGAAGCAGGGTGGATACACAGATGAAGCAGGGTAGATTCACAGACGGACCAGCAACTACAAACACAGAAGACACGACTTAAATACCCACAGAGAAACACGGGGAGATTACACACAGGTGGGGAACACAGCTGGGAATAATCAACAAGAGGAGACAGGGGTAAAACTGAACACACTCACATGAGACGCAGACCTTCACAAAACAGGAACAAGAAACCAGGAATAAGAAATCACACTAAGACGCAGACTCGGCACTGAGAGACAGACAGAAAATGGAACTTGAACTAAACATGCAAATAAACATGAGAACACAAACCCTGTGAACAAAACCCCAAACCAGAACCACAGTAATATAATCTATCATAAATAATCAAAACACCAGAGAACCCCAAAACATTCCCTAATGCAAAAATAAATCCAAAACATAATAAACTCAGAATGCTGGGTCGAACCGACCCAGAACCGTGACACTCCTGTGTAAAGCTCAGTTATTTTATTGTTATTTTTTGAAGATGCAACAAGTACTTAGTGGCAAAACTTGTGCTGGCAATCACAGGGCTCAGATGTGTCTTGTAGCTGACAACAAGTTTTGCACACATCCATGGGGGGATTTTTTCCCACTTCTCTTTGCAGATCCTCTCCAAGTCAATAATGTTTCATGGCTGATGTTTGACCACTTGAGCCTTCAGCTCCCTCCACAGATTTTCTGTGGGATTAAGGTCTGGAGACTGACTCTGCCACTCCAAGACCTTAATATGCTTCTTTTTGAGCCAATCCTTCGTTGATTGGCAGTGTGTTTTGGATCACTGTATTGCAGCAATGCGCACCCATGACTCACTTTTACTTTGTGGACCAGAGGAAGCAGATGATTAACTTCTGAGAGAGGAACTGTGGTACTGCATGAGGAAGTCTGTGAGGGTGGTGCAGGACATCTACGAGGACAGAGAGAGGTGTGTGGGAGGAGTGACAGATGGTTTTAAGGTGGGGTGGGATCATATCAGTTATCTGCTCTGAGCTCCTTCTTCTCTGCAGAGGGGATGGACAGAATGACAGATGAGGTCGGGCAGGAGTCTGTGTGGACTCTGATGTTTGCAGACGACACTGTGATCTGTAGAGAGAGTAGGGAGCAGGTGGAGGAGAGCATGGAGAGGTGGAGGTATGTTCAATTCAATTCAATTTTATTTATATAGCGCCAAATCACAACAAAAGTCGCCTCAAGGCGCTTTATATTGTACAGTAGACCGCACAATAATAAATACAGAGAAAAACCCAACAATCATATGACCCCCTATGAGCAAGCACTTTGGCGACAGTGGGAAGGAAAAACTCCCTTTTAACAGGAAGAAACCTCCGGCAGAACCAGGCTCAGGGAGGGGCGGGGCCATCTGCTGCGACCGGTTGGGGTGAGAGAAGGAAAACAGGATAAAGACATGCTGTGGAAGAGAGACAGAGATTAATAACAGATATGATTCGATGCAGAGAGGTCTGTTAACACATAGTGAGTGAAAAAGGTGACTGGAAGGGAAAAACTCAATGCATCATGGGAATCCCCGGCAGCCTACGTCTATTGCAGCATAACTAAGGGAGGATTCAGGGTCACCTGGTCCAGCCCTAACTATATGCTTTAGCAAAAAGGAAAGTTTGAAGCCTAATCTTGAAAGTAGAGATAGTGTCTGTCTCCCGAATCCAAACTGGAAGCTGGTTCCACAGAAGAGGGGCCTGAAAACTGAAGGCTCTCCCTCCCATTCTACTTTTAAATACTCTAGGAACAGCAAGTAGGCCTGCAGAGCGAGAGCGAAGTGCTCTAATAGGGTGATATGGTACTACAAGGCCATTAAGATAAGATGAGGCCTGATTATTTAAGACCTTGTATGTGAGGAGCAGGATTTTGAATTCAATTCTGGATTTAACAGGAAGCCAATGAAGGGAAGCCAAAACAGGAGAAATATGCTCTCTCTTTCTAGTCCCTGTCAGGACTCTTGCTGCAGCATTTTGGATTAGCTGAAGGCTTTTCAGCGAGTTTTTAGGACATCCTGATAATAGTGAATTACAGTAGTCCAGCCTGGAAGTAATAAATGCATGAACTAGTTTTTCAGCGTCACTCTGAGACAGGATATTTCTAATTTTAGAGATATTGTGCAAATGGAAGAAAGCAGTCTTACATATTTGTTTAATATGTGCATTGAAGGACATGTCCTGGTCAAAAATGACTCCAAGGTTCCTCACAGCATTACTGGAGGCCAAGGTAATGCCATCCAGAGTAAGAATCTGCTTAGATACCATATTTCTAATTATTTCAGGGCCGAGTACAATAACCTCAGTTTGATCTGAATTAAGAAGCAGAAAGTTAGCGGCCATCCAGGTCTTTATGTCTTTAAGACATTCCTGCAGTTTAACTAATTGGTGTGTGTTATCTGGCTTCATGGATAGATAGAGCTGCGTGTCATCTGCATAGCAGTGAAAATTTATGCTATGTCTTCTAATGATGCTGCCTAGGGGAAGCATGTATAATGTAAACAGAATTGGTCCTAGCACTGAACCCTGTGGAACACCATAATTGACCTTAGTGTGTGAAGAGGACTCTCCATTTACATGAACAAATTGGAGTCTATTAGATAGATATGATACAAACCACTGCAGCGCAGTACCTGTAATACCTACAGCATGTTCTAATCGCTCTAATAGGATATTATGGTCAACAGTATCGAACGCTGCACTGAGGTCTAGCAGGACAAGCACAGAGATGAGTCCACTGTCAGAGGCCATAAGAAGATCATTTGTAACCTTCACTAAAGCTGTTTCTGTGCTGTGATGAGCTCTGAAACCTGACTGAAACTCTTCAAATAAGCCATTCCTCTGCAGATGATCTGTTAGCTGTTTGACAACTACTCTTTCAAGGATTTTTGATATGAAAGGAAGGTTGGAGATTGGCCTATAATTAGCTAAGACAGCTGGGTCTAGAGATGCTTTTTAAGTAAAGGTTTAACTACAGCCACCTTGAAGGCCTGTGGTACATAGCCAATTATTAGAGATAGGTTGATCATATTTAAGATCGAAGCATTAATTAATGGCAGGACTTCTTTGAGCAGTTTTGTAGGAATGGGGTCTAAAAGACACGTTGATGGTTTGGAGGAAGTAATTATTGAAGTTAACTCAGAAAGATCAATTGGAGAAAAAGAGTTTAACTTAACATCGATGGTACTAAGAGCAGCTGTAGATAATATTACATCTGTGGGATGATTATTGGTAATTTTTTCTCTAATGATAAAAATTTTATGTGTGAAGAAGTTCATGAAGTCATTACTAGTTAACGTTAAAGGGATTGTTGGCTCAGTAGAGCTCTGACTGTTTGTCAGCCTGGCTACAGTGCTGAAGAGAAACCTGGGGTTGTTCTTATTTTCTTCAATCAGTGACGAATAGTAAGATGTTCTGGCTTTGCGGAGGGCTTTCTTATAAAGTAGCAAACTATTTCTCCAGGCTAAATGATGATCCTCTAAATTTGTGACACGCCATTTCCTCTCCAGCTTACGAGTTATCTGCTTTAGGCTACGTGTTTGAGAATTATACCACGGAGTCAGGTACTTCTGATTTGAGGCCTTAGTTTTCACAGGAGCTACAGTATCCAGAGTCGTACGTAGTGAGGAGGTCAAATTATTAACAAGATAATCGACCTCTGTTGGAGTAGCGTTCAGGTAGCTGCTCTGCTCTATGTTGGTACAGGGCATTGAAGATGATAACAGTGGGTGGATTATATTCTTAAACTTAGTTACAGCACTTTCAGAAAGACATCTACTTTGATAAAGTCTACTCTCCACTGCTGTGTAATCAATTATTGTAAATGTAAATGTTATCAGGAAATGATCAGACAGCAGAGGGTTTTCAGGAAACACTGTTAAATGTTCAGTTTCTATGCCATATGTTAAAACAAGATCTAGAGTGTGATTAAAGTGGTGGGTGGGTTCTTTTACATTTTGAGAGAAGCCAATTGAGTCTAATAACAGATTAAATGCGATGTTGAGGCTGTCATTTTTAGCATCTAAATGGATGTTAAAATCACCCACAATAATTATTTTATCTGAGCTGAGCACTAAATCAGATAAAAAGTCTGAGAAATCAGAGAGAAACTCTGTGTAAGGCCCAGGTGGACGATGGATGATAACAAGTAAGACTGGTTTCTGAGTTTTACAGCTGGGGTGGACGAGGCTAAGCATCAGGCTTTCAAATGAATTAAAAGTCTGTCTTGGTCTTTGTTTAATTAATAGGCTGGTGTGAAAAATTGCTGCCACACCGCCCCCTCGGCCTGTGCTTCAAGATTTCTGGTAGTTAGAATGACTCGGGGGTGTTGATTCATTTAAACTAACATAATCATCCTGCTGCAACCAGGTTTCTGTAAGGCAGAGTAAATCGATTTGTTGATCAATTATTAAGTCATGTACTAACAGAGACTTGGAGGAGAGAGACCTAATATTTAATAATCCACATTTCACTGTTTTATTCTTTGGTTCAGATGTGGATACTGTATTGTTCTTTCTTTTTGATTTTTTATGTTTAAATTGTTTATTGCTGGTTTTTAGTTTGTTTTTTGTCTGTTTGGGAGCTGACACAGTCTCAATGGAGATGGGTTTTTGGGGGGGTAGCAGGAGGAGAGAAGCTGCAGAGAGGCGTGTAAGACTGAAACTCTGCTTCCTGGTCCCAACTCTGGATAGTCATATTTTGGGGGGTTTAATAAATTGGTCCATATTTCTAGAAATGAGAGCTGCTCCATCCAAAGTGGGATGGATGCCGTCTCTCCTAACAAGACCAGGTTTCCTCCAGAAGGTTTGCCAATTATCTATGAAGCCCACATCGTTTCTGGGACACCACTCAGACAGCCAGCAATTTAAGGAGAACATGCGCTAAACATGTCACTCCTGGTCTGATTGGGGAGGGGACCAGAGAAAACTACAGAGTCCCACATTGTTTTGGCAAAGTTACACACCGATTCAATATTGATTTTAGTGACCTCCGATTGGCGTAACCGGGTGTCATTACTGCCGACGTGAATTATGATCTTACTGTATTTACGTTTACCCTTAGCCAGCAGTTTTAAATTTCCTTCAATGTCGCCTGCTCTGGCCCCTGGAAGACAATTGACTATGGTTGCCGGTGTCTCTAGCTTCACATGTCTGAGAACAGAATCACCAATTACCAGAGTTTGACCCCCGGCGGGTGTGTCGCCAAGTGGGGAAAAACGGTTAGACACATGAACAGGTTGGTGGTGTACCTGGGGCTTCTGTTTAAGATTATGCTTCCTCCTCACCGTCACCCAGCCGCCCTCTTTCCCCAGCTGCTTGGGGTCTGCCACAAATGTTGTGGAGAGAATAGGAATGAAAGTTAGTAGAAGCAAGACAAAATACATGTGTGTGGATGAGAGAGAGAGACGGGTGGGGAGGTGATCATGAAGGAGCAGAAATACCTGAGGTTAACCATCAGAACAGAGATAAAGAAGACAGCACAGGCAGGGTGGAGTGGGTGGAGTCCATCAGAGGGACAGCTTAGACTCAGACAGGCTGACACGTTTGCACATGTGCAGAGGACGTCTGCTTCTACTGAGTCGGTCACTTCTGTTGAGTCAGTCGGCTCCTCTTTACCTGTTTAGTTCATCTGTGAACCATCAGGAAACACTTTGGAACTTTACCTGGTGGTGTGAAGCATTTGGGTCCCGAGTATCTCAGCTAGTTGCAAAATCACAGCACCCACCTGCTTTATATTTTTCTCCGCAGTTTCCCAGCATGCCTCAGGTATGGAGGTGGAGGTGTATGATGGGGTGGAGTCTGTCCTGCTGCCCTGTCAGTTACCAGCTGATGTTTCCAGTGACTTCTTAGCAGCAGTGTGGGACCGTGAGGAGCTCAAGGACCCAACAGTCCACGTGCGTCTGCAGAGTGGTGATGATTTTAAAGATCAGAACGTTCGTTACACCAACAGAACATCACTGAGAGCCGACGCTCTGCAGACTGGAGACCTCAGCCTCACTCTGAGGAACCCCACAGTCTCTGACAGTGGAAACTATACCTGCAACACTCGAGTATTTAGAGGAAATCAGAGCCAGATCGATATCCAACTGAAGGTCACAGGTCAGTGCTGCAGACAGAGATCACCGTCCTCATGAATACTGTTATAATTTCAGTAAAATTTGTGTTTGCGCTACAGAACCTCCTGCAGTCTGGCCCATAGTTCTCTTAGCTGTCCTGGATCCTGTGGTTCTCCTGGCTGCTGGCTTTGGTGTCTTCATCTATCATAGATATAAAATGATGAAGAGCAGAAAAGGTATATAAGTGTATATGACTGTGTGTGTGTTCCTCAATAAATAAAAGCAACAGCAATCGTCTCCCCATCACCAGATGAACATGACACCCACAGTTACAGTGATATAGACAGAGACTTGGTTTATAATAGAAACAAGTGTTGGTACCCTGGAGACTGATGCTGCTCTTTCAAGGAAACAGCACAAAGAGGAGGACCCAATACTTCAACTACTCACAGGATAGTTGTTACCCCCCATTCTAGTGCATCTACTGGTGACCATCTGTAGGTCAATCTGATTGAACTATAATTTCATTTAAAATACAATAAAGTTCCCTTTAGTTTCAGGGCAGTCAAGGTCTTAATCACAGGCTGCAGAAGACCTCAAAATGTTTTCCTCCAGCTCTGATGGAGTTATAGAGCTAACAATGTTTGATGGCACTCCCACATGCCTTAACCACCTGATCAGTGCTATACGTTTTATACACACCAGGTCATATTAACTCATCCAGTCAGGTCACTGTCATTATACAAATGAACTAACACGATGATTTGACTCCACAGCAGCTGGTAAATAAAAGAAGCTGCTCATGTAGAATCACAGATCCTCATCAAAACCAGTTCCCACTCCCATTCAGGGGAAACATGAGTCTGTCCAGCTGTTTCCAGCTGTGTCAGAGTGAATGCTGCACACACGCAGTTCAGCTCCAAGTCAGAGACACACTGAAAACTGATGGTTACACAGCAGAGGAGATGATGGAGGATCTCACTCACTGATGTCATGTTCTGCTCTGTTCTTCTCTCAGTCTATCCAGTGGAGATGGTTGAGGTGAAACAGGGGGAGGAGTCTGTCCAGCTGTCCTTTCAGATCACAGAAGAAAAAGATGTTCCTCTGGACGTCAAAGTGGCGTGGAGACATCAAAACACGACGGTCCATGTGTATAAGAATGGTGGTAATCAGTCTCTATTAAAGGACCAGAATCACAGAGACCGCACAGAGATGAATGAAGATCCTCTGAGAATTAAAGACTTCAGTCTGAAACTGAAAGACCCCCAACTTAGTGATCGTGGAATCTACACCTGCACTGTCTATGACAGAAATGCAGACATCCTGCTACAGAAGGTAGTGACTCTTAGTGTCAGAGGTGAGTGTAACAGCTGTTTGTCCACAGTGTGAATCCCAGATGTGTAAACCTTTGAGTGTGTCCAGCTGTTTCCAGCCATGTGAGAATAAAAGCTGTACATCTGTTTGTACAGCCTCACACATCAACACACAGCAGTTCAGCTCCAAGTCAGAGAAACACTGAAAACAGGAGCTGCTGGTTACACAGCAGAGGAGATGATGGAGGATCAACCTCACTGATGTCTGTTTGTCTGTAAACCTCTGTTCTCCTCTTAGTTCCCGAGGTGGTGGAAGTAGTTAAAGGGATGCAGTCTGTCATTCTGCCATTTACAACTGAAGTCCTGAAGCTTCAGGATGTCACCGTGGAGTGGAAACACGAAGACAAGAAAGTCCACGTGCGTCAGAATGGCCGTAACCAGTCTCACGATCAGGAGGTGAATCAAGAGCCAGTGAAAAATGGAAACCTGCAACACACTGATGATGGTACCTACACCTGCACTGTCTACAGTGAGGGTGAAGAAATCCTGCTACAGAAAGTCGTGTCGATCACAGTCAGAGGTGAGAATAAATGTGTCAAAGTGCAGAAAGTAGCAAAAAGTAAAGCAGCTGTTTGTGCAGCCTCACGGATCAGACTCAGAATACTAATATCCCTGTTGAAGTTACCGTATTTTGCAGATCATAAAGTGCATTAAGCAATACAAAACAGTCACCGTCAAACTTTATTCAACTCATTCAGAGTATCTCTCAACATTGTTAACATTGCATAAAATACTGAACAATACACTAACTTTTTCAGTTCATTCCGCTTCCACAAATGCTTCAAATTCTTCATCTTCAGTGTCGGAGTTTAACAGTTGGGCGATTTTGGCATCAAGCATGCCCAGATCACGCTCATCTTTACCTGAGTTGGTCGGTCGGTGCTTAGCCCTGTGACAGACTGGCGACCTGTCCAGGGTGTACCCCACCTCTCACCCTATGACAGCTGGGATAGGCTCCAGCACCCCGACGACACTTGAGACTGATGCCTTAGCCCAAGCATCCGTGATCCATTGGTGTAACTCGCCCGTCCATCCAGCCCTTTGGGTTAGTCTTGAAGAACGCGGGGAACTTTTCTTTTGGCAAAGACTTCCTCTTGAAAATGACCATAGGTGGTAATTTTGGCCATTAGAATGGCAACCGCGAACTACAGTGAAGGATTACTTCTCTTTCCCTGTGGTGAGCATAGACACCGTACTGGTCCCTGTTTTCTTGACAGTACAGTAAATGGGGATTTCAAAGGTGAGGGGGACCTCATCCATGTTGGTGATGTGTTCTGGCCAGATCTGGCCAGTGCTAGTGCACGTCACGCACTACTGTTGTTGCCTTGAGTCGAATAGAGACCGTAGAGATGCTTCTACCTGCTGTTCTTTGTTCAATAACCCACTGTTCAATTATGTCCTCTAACTGTGGATGTCGCACCTTCTTCCCTCTAAAATGTTATTTGGTCTTCTTTATTGGAGCACGCCATCTTCTTGCTTCCTCCACTTCCATACCATTGATTCATTGATACTGAATTCTCTCACAGCTGCTCTATTCCCATGTTCTAGAGCGTAACTTATTGCCTTGATGTTGAAATCTGCTTTGTAAGCATATCTCTTAGCAGGTGCCATTTTGGGCTCCTTATACACACACAATATGGTAATATTATGTTGAAGTACAGTTAATATTAGTCTGCAAAGCTCCTGACTAAGGAAGCCACAATTCTACAAGAATCCATCAAGTGGTGAAGTTTTGTAGCTTATCCGTGGGAACACCAAGGCGTTCCCAGGCCAGCCAAGAGACATGATCTCTCCCGCGTGTCCTGGGTCTGCCTAGGGGCCTCCTCCTGCTGGGATATGCTCAGACACCTCACCCAGGAGGCATCCTCCTCAGATGTCCAAACCACATCAACTGGTTCCTTTCGATATTGAAGAGTCCCTCTCAAATGACCGAGCTCCTCATCCTAATTCTAAAGGAGAACCCAAAGACCCTTCAAAGAAAACTAATTTCTGCCACTTGTATCTGTGACCTCATTCTTTTGGTCACCACCCAGACCTCTTGACCGTAGAGGAGGGTAGGAATATCGATTAACCAGTAAATCCACAGCTTCAAGTTTACGGTCAGCTTGCTCTTCAGCACGTGTCTGTTTCACTCCAGACTTCACCCCAATCTAGTTAACAAGCTTGCCCTCCACCTTCCTCTCACTCATGATAAAGATTCTGACATATTTGAATGGCTCCACCTGGGATAGTAACTCTTCTCTGACTCAGAGTGGGCACTCAACCCTTTTTCAGCTGAGAGCCATGGTTTTGGACTTGGAAGTGTTAAATCTCATTTTTTGCCAGAATCACTATTCCTGCCAGTTTCTGTCAGCTGCACCTGAATTCTCACAAGCTAACCAAGCCCAATAAGTTTCCTTCTTAAGCCTGATGATGGTGATCCGACTAACCACCAGGTGATGATCAGCTTACTCAGCACCTCTCTTTAACCAAGTGTCTAAGACGTACAGCCACAGATCTGTTGATAAAATTACAAAATCAATCCTTGACATGTGATCTAGAGTGACCTGATGCCATGTCTACTTATGAACACACTTATGCTTGAATAAGGACAAGCTGTGCTTAGCAAGTCCAATAACAGAACTTCACTCGCATTCAGATCTGTTAGGCCGTTTGTCTCAATCACACACCTCCAGGTCACACTGTCAATGCCCATGTGGGTGTTGAGGTGCCCCAGCAGCAGAAAAATGGAGTCCCTGGATGAGACACTTTCCAGCACCCCACTACACCCCAAGTGTGGGTACTCTGAACCGTCATTTGGGACATAGGCACAAATGACAGTCATGACCCATTTCCCAACCTAAAGGCACAGTGAGGCAATCCTCTCATTTGCCTGGGTAAACCCTCCAAAAAAGGCAGTTAACTGGGTGGGTACGATTATACCCACTCCTGCCCATCGCCTGTTATTGGAGGACAACTCCAGAGTGGAACAGAGTGCAGCCCCTCTCCAGGGGACTGGTTCCATAGCCTGAGTTATGCTGAGGTATTGGAACACCAGGACCACAGCCTCTGACTACCACCCTAGTCAGCTTCTTTCATCTCATGGTCTGGGGTTGTCCAACTCTTTTTATTTGAGACTCTTTCATTGATGCCTGCCATTAAAGACATTTAAAAACAATTCAGACTGCAGTACTTACAGTGAGCTCGCAGGATGTGTGCTTGCCCAGCCTGACAGTTAATAAACTATGACAGTAAGAACTATGAATGGCTTTCATTGATGTCTCATTGTGTTTCTCTGTGCACCTCATGTTCTACTCTGTTCTGATCTCAGTCTACCCGGTGGAAATGGTGAATGCGACACAAGGAGAGAAGTCTATCCTGCTGCCTTTTAAAGTCACAGATCACCTTCCTCAGGATGTCAAAGTTGAGTGGAGACTCATTAACCCTGAAGACCGGATGGTCTACGTGTATGAAAGGAGTAAAAATGAGTCTCCTTCACGAGACCATGTATACAGAGGTCGTGCAGAGATGGATGAAGATCCACTGAACACTAAAGACCTCAGTCTGACCCTGAAAGACCTCCGCCTCACTGACAGTGGAGTCTACACCTGCACCGTGTATAACAAGGATGGACACATGCTGCTACAGAAAGTAGTGACTCTCAGTGTCAGAGGTGAGTGTAACAGCTGTTTGCCCACATTAACTAAAAACAGGAGTAAAGGGTTAGGGTTAGAGATGATGGAGGATCACACTCACTCACTGATGTCTGCACACCTAATTTTGACCTCTGTTTTCATCTCAGACTATCCATTGGAGATGGTGGAAGTGACACAGGGAGAGGCGTCTGTCCTGCTGCCCTTTAAAATCACAGAAGATCTCCTTGAGGACATCAAAGTAGAGTGGAAACATCAAAATATCATCGTCCATGTGTATCAGAATAGCCAAAACCAGTCTCTCTTAATGGACGAGGATTATAAAGGCCGCACAGAGATGAATGAAGGGCCTCTGAAAAATAAAGACCTCAGTCTGACCCTGAAAGGCCTCCAACTTAGTGACCATGGTGGCTACACCTGCACCGTCTACAACAAAGATGGCAGCATCCTGCTACAGAAAGTAGTGACACTCAGTGTCAGAGGTGAGTGTAACAGCTGTTTGTCTACAATAACCTAAAACAGGAGTAAATAGCTGTTGGTTACACAGCAGAGGAGATGATGGATGATGATGGTCTGTCTGTCTGTTCTCCTCTCAGGATACCAGACAGAGATGGTGGAGGTGATGGAGGGAGAGGGGTTTGTCCTGCTGCCTTTTAAAATCACAGCTGACCTTCCACGTGACATCAAAGCAGAGTGGAGACTCACTCACCCTGAAGAAAAGATGGTCCATGTGTATGAGAGTGGAAACAACCTCTCAGATGAAGACGACCAGGAGCAGGTTTACAGTAGCCGCACAGAGATGAATGAAGATCCTGTGACTACTAAAGACCTCAGTCTGATCCTGAAAGACCTCCACCTCACTGACAGTGGAGTCTACACCTGCACCGTCTACAACAAGTATGGATACAAGCTGCTACAGAAATCAGTGACTCTCAGTGTCAGAGGTGAGAGTAACATCTGTTTGTCCAAAGTAAGTGAGAATGAAATCACTGTTATCTGTCTTTCAGTGTGATCCTGATGTGCTCTGTTCTCTCCTCAGATAGAAAGTCTGACATTAAGGTTGAAGATGGGGGACACATCTGACACAGGTCAGTAAACACACCATAAACCCACTCAGAGTCCTGTGCAGTTTGCAGGAGTTGGGCTCCTGTGACTTCCATATGTAAAAAGATCAGCAGCCCCGTGTCTGGTTATTGGCCACGCCCTGACCCCACAAATACATCATGTCTGACCACCTTATTTAGACGATAACCTGCCAGGACAGTGGACCTTCATTCCCCACCATTAGATTTTACATGATGTTACTTTGAACCAGCAAAGCCAGTGGCAATGTTGTTTCATAAGTGTCAAAGCTGCATCACACAGATTCTTCTCCTGGTTCCTTCAGACAAAGTTCTGATAAACTGACTCCTGTTGTTAATCCAGTGATCGCTGCTTTACAAACACAACTGGATCAAATTCTGATTCCTAAAGTTTTCTCATCTTTCTCTAAAAACTGTTTCCTGTTGTTTGTTTGGGGAAAATGCAGTTTGCCTCACTGATGTCATGTGATGAGCGCCGAGTCGCAGTAACACACTTTTACCACTAGGACAGAATCACTGCACAGCTCTGCCATGTTCATGAAGCCTGGCAGCTCAGATCTCTGTCACTGATTGGTTCCTGTGGACCTCATTATCAATATTTACAATATTTTAGAAAAAGACATGTTCAGAGTCACATGATATGTTCAAGTGTCTGATGTAGAAATAAGTTGATCAGGACTCTGAGCTGAGACTCAATCTGTTTGTCTGCTCCTCAGGAGAAAATTAACCAACCAGAGGAATCCACCATTGATCGAGCTTCCTCTGAGTCACGTCCTCTTCCTGCCTCCTTCCTGTGAGTCATGTCCTCTTCCTCCCTCCTTCTCTCTGTTCCTCTTGTTTTTCATCTGTTGTTAAAGTTGGTGTGAATTGTTCAGTGTGGAGGTGACAGACATGATGTGACTATTACAGTATTACACTACAAATCCTTCCTAAAAGTATGATGTAAATAAACAAACTCGAGTGCATGTGTAACACAATAAGATGGCGGAGCATAAGTAGAAGGCACTATGGGTCACCACGTGCTGTTTGTATGTGTGTGTTTTTGTTACAAAACACATTTAAAAATGTCTGCAGCCCCCGAAGACTACTAAAGACTCATCTCCATGACAACAGCGTGTCCACCACTGCAGCTCTCCTCTGACAAACCCTGAGCTCCACCTGAGTCTCCATCCTGAGGACCTCCTTCAGCCTCCTCATATCAATCCAAACTAAATCAAACACATCAGTGAACCCTGAGCTGGATTCATTTATTAGAAGCAGCTGACCCAACATAATACTAACATAAATGATCCTAAAGTAATCCTGTAACAGACATTACTGCTGCAGGCTGATTACACAGAACCTCAAACACACTCTGATCTGATCTATTTAAAATTATGAAAACTTCTTGTGGGTCAAAGGTCAAAGCTGCTGACTGTCAGGAACCATCAGAGTTTCAGAGAAGATCAGCTTTTAATAAACAGCAGAGAAGAATATTATGCTCATGCATGTACTTGTTTATATCTGTGTGCTGAAGCCTGTGGTCTGAGTGTGTTGTTCCTATCAGTGTGACATGAACTGTAATCTGAATGTGTTGTAATGGTTCAGTCGAACAAACTTACTGCACATATTTATATATTTATTTATTTTAGTATCAAAGTGTTGAACTGTGAGGTAAAATGAAAACTTTAACATCAGTCCTCCTCTGTGTAAAGCTGACCTGGAAGGATGACATGTTTCTATAAATGACTCTGTGATTGTTGCTGTTGTGATGTTTGGTTGTTTGACTCTCTGCAAACGCAAAGACCACCTGTTTGTGTAGATCAGTGTATCAGATTTCCACAACAATGCGTTATTAGAAATAAGATGATTAGAGTTACCTCACTGTGAGGATTTATTCAAAGACATGATGACTCTGTGTGCTGCTCCACTTTACCGTCTGCTTCAACTTCACATTAAACAATAGACATTCAGAAACGTTCACCTTCTGAAACTCTGTTCATTTACACTCTCAGTACTTGGTTTGGGCTCCAGTACAGTACAGGGCTCCAGATTGCTCTCGTCCACTGAAGCAAGAGAGCACTACTTCCTGAAGACAACTTCCCTTACAAAAGGACATTCTGCCTAGTTACCACTAGGTGGTAGTAACACTTCTACAATCAGTCCACTCTATTACACTTTCCTCACATGAAAATGCTTCTGCACCTGAAGGCCACAGGAGGGCGCACCTGTGATCAGGTGACCAGCTTCACAGCAGTGATGATGCTCATAGAATTCATCTCTGCCAGAATAGAAACGCTGAAGGAAACAAAGGAACACGAATGATAATTACTGAGATAAAAGCTTGATAATGGTTGTGTCAGCATAGCACAGCAGCTCAGTGCTAACATGATTTTATAATACCAGTATGTGTGTAATTTTAAATTCAACCATCCATTTCATGAAAAGATGATTTGGGGTTTTATGTGTTTTGTATGTTTTATATGTTATCAATGCTGCATTAACTGCGGGAGGGAAGCAGTGCAGACATCAGCCCAGCGGTCATCCATCAGGCTCACCGACCAATCACAGCTGACTAAAGCTCTGTCAGTGATGAAACTGAGAATGTATGAGAATAATAAGTGGATCAGATTATGGGTCCAGTTTATGATTTAGGTGATCTCTGAAATGTCAGCTGTGTTGTTTTTTGGCGCAAACACAACTCTGCACTCTCTGTGTATGACTCGTTTTATTTATGATGATGTGTCCTAAATCTGAGGTATTCCCACACAGCAGATGATGATGATGAAGCAACAGCTCTTCACCCTCACATCTGGATTTTGTGGTTGATCTGATTTTAACGTGCTGTCGCTCATAAAGATGTCACGCTGCAGCAGCTGAGATTTGTGAGTGATGCTCTCTCACAGCTGTTTAAGTTAGAGATTCATTTAAAAACTCCACACAGACACACGTGAACACTTCAGAGAACAAAGAGTCTCTCAGACCCCAGAGTGGGCTTGAGCTCAGCACCAGGACTTGACCACTCAGCAGCTCAACACACCTGCACATTGGTACCACAGGTGTGATGGAGCTCAGGTCTCTAAATGTTTTAGAATAAAGAGTTCAGTGGGAAAAATCAGACTAGATCGCTGATTCTTCCACTAAAACGGGACATGTATCTCCTGAGGACCTTCAGTCCACCACACTGAGACTCATCGTACACACACAGGTTCTGTTCCAGGAAGACGGTCTGAGTAAAACTCTGAGTTAGTTCATCAGATGAAGGACACTCTGGCTTTTCTGTTATAGACATATCTATAGGGACCAGAAAGAGAGAGCAGATTTCTCCTGTTTTGGCTTCCCTTCATTGGCTTCCTGTTAAATCCAGAATTGAATTCAAAATCCTGCTCCTCACATACAAGGTCTTAAATAATCAGGCCCAATCATATCTTAATGACCTTGTAGTACCATATCACCCTATTAGAGCACTTCGCTCTCACTCTGCAGGCCTACTTGTTGTTCCTACAGTATTTAAAAGTAGAATGGGAGGCAGAGCCTTCAGTTTTCAGGCCCCTCTTCTGTGGAACCAGCTTCCAGTTTGGATTCAAGAGACAGACACTATCTCTACTTTCAAGATTAGGCTTCAAACTTTCCTTTTTGCTAAAGCATATAGTTAGGGCTGGACCAGGTGACCAGGAGAGAGATAAGTTGGGGCCGAAGGCGCAAAATATGCACTTCCTGTGTGCTGTGATGAAGAAACAGCTGATGATGTTCCTCCTTCACCACTAAACAGCTCAACTGTGTCTCTGCGACACTTACAGAGACACAAACAGAGAGGAGTCAAGATGTGATGTCTTTGGAAAAACAGGAATTTTACATCCAACCTCTGGAAACATCTGCACAGAGACACAGCTGGAACATCTGACTGTCTGTACCTGAAACACTGATGGACACTTCATCGCACTGCTGTCCAGATGAGTTCTCACAGAAGTAACTTCCACCAGAGGAAACGGAGCGATCCAGAACACAGGAGGAACCATGAACCCTCCCAAAGCCTGCAGCTGCTCCACAGTCCTCAGTGAGTCCTCCTCTGGTCCTCTTCACTGTCCATCCATCAGCTGTCTGTCCATCATCAACACAACTCAGATCCACTGAAGAACTGCTGAAGGTTTGGACTGACAGACAGAGACACTGGAGGACAGACAGACAGAGTAAATGTATTTGTGTTCTTGTTGGAGTCTCACTGATTGTTTTCACTTCATCAACTCACCTGCAGAAACAGTTGGTGCAGACAGCAGCAGCACACACACACCTGCAACAGGAGGACAGAGGTCACTAAAGGTCAGAGGTCACTGTAAGTGTGATCCAAAGTTCTAGTTGTTTGGTCAAATTACCTCTGGCAGGGTCTTCCAAGGGAAATTGGTATTTGCATGAGCCATTCTTCTTTCAGGCTCAGTCAGGTTGTATGATAAGTGTTGGTTGTCAGCTTATTATGTAGTTTGTATGTTTTTATATCAAGCTAGAAACTGAATAATTTGGTCTTTAAACTGCAGCAGTTTGTCCCCCTGATGATGAAGCTCCCGGTGAACAGTGTCTGTCAGTGTCAGGATGTTTGGAGCTTCGCCTTTTTCACACCATGTGCCTCGGGACTCAACGACTGTCTTCTGTAACCGTATGTGGTCTGATATATCCTGACTGAGCCGCTGTGGTTACTAAATGTTTCCACTGTAAAATAATTTCAATTAGAGTCGATCGTTGAACATTTAGAATCAAAGAAATTTCACAAACCAACGTGTTTCAGCGGCACGTCCCTGTTACATTACTAGCCTCACATTTACTGAGCTCTTTAGAAAGATCCATTCTTTCAGTGATGTTTCTAAATGCAGTCTGCATGGCAGCGGCTGGATTTTATACACCTGTGCTTATAAGACTAGAAACACATGATTTCAGTGATTAATAGTTGTGGCCCACAGTTTCTCAGTTTCGACATTTTGGGTATTTTCTAATAAACACAGCCTTTGAATGATGCAGTTGACTCTGAAGATGGTCTGGTGTCCTGTCCAGGGTGAATTCCTAAATGTGTGTTTTCCTCTGTGAGTGTGTGTTGGAGCTCAGATGATATCATGAATCAATAAGTAGATGAACGTTTGACTCACCGAGGAGCAGAGAGGCAGACGGGGTCTGAATGGCGACTGAATGTTTGAAGTCTGAGCAGCAGAGACGTTTTCAGCTTCACCACTTTCACTGTCTGAGCAAACGCTCCACTGATGAGAAGCACACTCACACAGCGCCCGGTAGGTTTTGATAAGTTTTTGTGTCTATAAATGTAATCATCATTTAAAAGCTGCATTGTGTATTTAATCAGGTTTTATTTGTCTAATATTGCATTTGTTTAATGATTGGAATCAATAAGTGTGACAAACATGCACAGAGGGAGGGAGTCTACTGTGCAGAGTTGTTCATAGTTGGAATAAGAGCTATTGTAGTTCATTAACAATATTAGTCGTGCGATAATTTACAACAGCCCTATAATGTGCGTCAGCCCACTGGGCCCCGTACCCCAGATGTCCTGCCAGCCTTGAACCAAAGAAAGCTGCTGACAGGAGAAGAAGAGCCGCAAACAGAGAATCCTCAGACAGGACTGGCTCACAGACGCCCTCTGCTGGTTGTTGCATAAATTTATGTATGTATGTCTCAGTGTTTCATAAACACTCAAACACACCTAATGATGGACTTCACGTAACATGTTATGTTTACCGTGATTATGTGGCTTTTGTCAAAGGTCTTTGGCTCTGAATGTGGTTTCTGTTTCTGTCTGTTCAGCTTTTAGTTTAAATGATTATGTCCTGTTATATCTCAGCTGTGAGGCTCAACAGCTGCTGAATGTGAGCATCTGAATGCAGCAGTCTTAAAAACAGGAAGGTTTCAGGTGAGTTTTATTCATAAAGTCATAAAAAGCTTCAAGTTTCTTCATGTAACACTTTAAAATCAGACAAAGGCCCATACAGAGAAGACTTTACAGGAAACATTCGATTAGCAAGCAGAACGGGTTAATATAGCATAACAAAGTAATCACGTGACATGACGGTTTAATCATGTGACACCAACAGAGCTGAACTTTGAACTTTGACCTCTGCTCCATCAGTGAGACGTCCCACAGGTTTGATGTGGACGCTCTGTCAGCTCAACAATCACATTTAACATTTAAACTCTGATCACAGCTTCATCTATGAGAAACATCAGAGCGCCTGTTTAACAGCCACGAGTCATCACGTTCATCACTGCACTGGGTTCAAATGGAGGGAAACCAGTAAACATGAAGACATTTACTGGTTGCCATGGTGAATCCTGGTATCAGAGCTCCACTGACGATGTCTTTCTTTAATGAACTCAGAGCCGACTCTGATCAGGATTACTGGAACATCGAACATGAAGACAGCGTGATGAAGAGGAGCAGAGTGAAGGATGAAGGTCATCCATCAGGCTGAGCTCACCAGCTGGTTTCACCTCTGACCTCTGCTGGCACTCATAGTGATGAATACACAACACCTGGATCAGCTGACTGCTCTGTAACACACAGACCACATGGTCATCTGTCTTTAACAGTTTCACATGCATGTCTCTGGCGCCCTCTACAGACGGCAGTAGAAACTGCTGCTGAGCTGTTTCTACAGTTTCAGTAGGATGTCACACGATGTTGAAGTGTATGTCAGTGACTCAGTGAGCAGCTGTTACTGACCCACAGTCACTGTGAACACTTTACAGAGCTCCCACAGATCTAAGTGCTGACTCACCTGTTCAACATGCCAGAGGAAACTCTTCTATCTGAAGAAGGTTTTTTTAATCACACATGCTGATATCAGCTTTAAATTTTACCCAGAATTAACTTTGTGAAGGTATCTTCAGAAGATCAGGACTCCAATGCTCATGTATGTTCCTCTACATCACAGATATGAAAGGTTTTCCTACTAAATCACAGATCTATGTCTGATGGTATTGGTGCAGTTTCTAACAGAGCTTAAATTATGACCTGAAAAACATGTTTAATAAAAATGCTGGAACTCAGTTAAAGCACCACATTTAGACCCACCTGTGTGCACTTCAAGGGCCTGACACTCTTTTCTACAGAGGCCACATCAGAGCAGTAATATACTGGTTTACAGAGTCAGAGCGAGAGGAAGGATATTAATACAACTCTGAGCCTGTAGATGAAAACATCCATTACTGTGTATGTGTGTGGTGTTGTGGTACCTGTCCTCCTGCCAGCCTTCCTCTGAGGTTTGATGGCCACCTGACAATAAGTGACCTCAGGAGGACCTGAAGACATGAATGAAGTGATGCTGCTGGATCAGACACAGGAAACGTCTCAGTCCTGAGAGACCTGAATCAGCTGAACGTGTCTCTGAAACACGTCTGAAACGCTCTGTGAGAACCATGAAACTGTTTTTGATAGAAACCCCACAAAGAACAGATCCAGACTGGGGACAAAATGGTTTCAGGACATTTCTCAAATAAAAATGATTTTATCTTCATCTGCTGTTCTTAATAAAGCCAATATAAAGTCTGTCCCATCATGAAAGTTAATCCATAGAAACACTGATGAAGGACTGCAGAGACCATTGCAATACCCTGTTCCTCTGCTCTTCGCCTGTGAAGGTTCTCAGTCATGTAGGTCATCATGGTCTATAGAGCTTGGAAAGAAAAGCATCTGCACTTCTTTAGGTTTCTTTTAGAGATGTTGCTTCTCATCCGAGAAGCTTCTTTAATTCTAAGAGAAATTGTTGGAGAGTCCCAGATTTTCTTTTGTTTTCTGCTTTTCTTTCCAAGTTCCTTAGACTTCCCGTGCTCTGGGGCTGAGCTCTCGGGCTCTCGACCATGCAGGTCATGGTTAAATATCCTCCACCTCTCAGACATGATTATCCTCTTATATCACAGCAAGTGATTAACAGACACGCTGGTCCACAGTGTGGATTCCACACTTTCCTCTCCTTAGTGTGAAATGGACACATGTACTTTAGCTGAAGTACCAGCAGGGGGCGATGATTTATTCACAGCCAACCAGTTGCTACTGACCGAGGAAGGTACGAAGTACAGTCCAGGCACCTTCTCTGCCAGGTGAGATTGAACCAGGTGTCTGATATGTACTTACATGTGCTGGGATTGTTTTCATGCTGGCTGGAAACAGAATGTCTCCCTCTGCTGGTACTGCAACTTGTGCATGTTTGTCATTTCACACTCTGCTCTGATACAGAGTTGGTAGCGTAACTACACCCTCATAAAACTCATCTCTGATCTGTGGATCAGTTGGATGTTTATCTGGAACACACACACACACATGCACACACACAGAGGCCACGTGTTAATGATTCACATCATAGTAAATTTAAGCTCTGCTAACATCCTTAAAGAGGACACACTGTGTGTGCTGATGATGTAATGTCTGGCATCAGAGCTCACACACACACACATTCTTACAGCCTACCTCTCCTATTGGCTGTCTTTCTGATGGTTACCTCAGCATAGGGAACATCTTCTGGAGGACAGGAGTGACTCTTTCTTGTAAAGATGAGAAGGAAACAGAAAAACCACAGAGAGTGTCTAAGCTGCCCGTAACCACCTGCAGTCCAGGCAGATATTGAAACTCAGAGAACAAACTGGGACATGGACAGTATGAACGACCAGCAGCAGTTCCACATGTTCTTATGTTTAGCTGTCCCCAGTTTAGGTTTTTGCTAGTTCTTTCTCTGTTTCCCTCACTAGTTGTTTTGTAGTGTTTTTGTACAGCAGATGCCAGCCATTGCCGGTGAGTGTCCCAGCTCCCAGGATGCAGGCGGCTGTGAACCAGCTCACTCCTGCACCCATAACTACTCCTCGGGTGGGAGTGACTGGTGTCCAGCCTGCCCCAGCGTCCAAGCTGGTCCCTGACGTGAGGTTGGCCAGGACAGAGCCAACCTCTGCACCTGTACCTACTCCTCAGGTGGGAGTGGCTAGTGTCCAGCAGGTACCTGCAGGCGTTCCTGTCTCCAGTGGAGGCTCAGGAGAACCCATCCAGCCATTTTCCTCATTCAGTGGGCTCTGGAGAATCAACTCGACATTCAGTTACTAGCTCAGTCATCAGCTCGCACATAAACCCAGTCACCTGCTCAGCCAACCACGGTTTCGACACTGCCACCTGTTCCTGTTGGAGGCTCAGGAGAGCCAGTTCTGCTGCCTGCAGCTCCCACGCCGCCATCTGTCTCCACTGGGGGATCTAGTGAGCTGCTCCAGCTGTCTGTCTCTGCTGGTCGCTCTGGTGAGCAGTTTCAGCACTCCATCGTGTCCGCTGGGGGCTCTGGAGAGCTGCTTCAGCACTCCACTGCTCCCACATGGTCGTCTGTTTCCAGGTGGCTCTGGAGAGTCTGTCCTGTCTGCTGGTGGCTGACACAAGCCGCTGTTAAGTGCCAGGAGGATTGCCAGGATTTATACATCGGGAAAACCAAACAGCATCTGGCTACGCGGATGGCACAACAGAGGAGCCACATCGTCAGGCCAGGACTCTGCAGTCTATTTACACCTACAGGCCAGTGGACACTCCTTCAACGATGAGGATGTACACATCCTGGACAGGGAAGAACGCTGGTTTGAGCGCGGAGTGAAGGAGGCCATTTATGTGAAAAGGGAAAGACCATCTCTGTATCGAGGAGGGGGCCTAAGGGTACATCTGTCACCATCTTACAATCCTGTGACTGCAGCCATTCCCCAACTCTCTGTGAATGGTACTCATGGCCATTGATCAGTGGTCTTTCTGAGAGCCAAGTTAATATAGTCATGCAATAAGAAATTTAATAAGTACATTCATGGTAATAGTTGAGCTAAAATTATTTTAGTGGATCCATGTTGGCTTGATTAAGTAAAACTGTGAATACATTCATTTGCCTTAAAGGCTTGGTTCATAGTTAAAAACCCGGCATCCTGGATTTCTGCAAATGAGTGGTATAGCAGAGACATACTATGGTAGGAAAAACCATGTGGCTCTGTGTCTTGTCTCTACTAGTATAGCAGAGGCAAGACACAGAGCCAGTAGAGCCACACTGTTTTTCTACCATAGTATGTTTGTTCTAGAGGATAAGTTAGACCTGATTGCTCCTGTAAGAAAAGCTGTGGAATAAATTTTATTTTTGTTTTTATCTTTTCATATCGGAGTCCCGTGGAAGTTTTTCTTTTTCCTCTTCGAATGAACGTACACGAGTGAAGCACAGGAAAACTGGTCTCACGGCTATACAGTTTGATCAGTGGTTGTTGATCAATGGTCATGACAATTTACATATTAATGACCTCCCAGCCCATTGTTCCTTCAGTGGGCTGGTGTCAGTCATTATGCAAATGTCCTGTTTATAACCTGCAGTCAGCTGAGACTGAAGAAGTCACTTGGATGATGATGAAACGTTTCTCCCACTGAAAACGTCCAGATGAACAGATTCAACCTTTGGAGATTTACTTACCTGGATGATTGAGCATGCATTGAGACACGGGGAGAACATGAAAACTGATGGTGGAATTGAATTCAGGACCTTTTTGCTGTGAGGAAACCATACTTTCCTAGAGTGTTTATATTAAGTGTTGAATAGATTAGGTGCAAGGATGATAAAACCTAATGTGATTTAGTTTAAGATATTTTTTCTTTAAATATAATTTTAAAAAGTAAGTTACCACATATTGTTTTAATTTAGTAGAACTTTAAATGTTTGTCAGTGGAGAAACAATTAGTATTGATCACTCTGAAAAATCTAATTATACTTAGCACTGTGTGGTGAATATGTTGCTCTATCTTAGCCATCTTTAGTAAGCTTTATTTAAAATGTAACGTTTTTCTTTTGAAGCAACAAATTTGATTTTTTTTTTTTTTTTTTTTTAGCAGAGAACTAATTAAATTTTACTGTGTACTGTAAAAGATTATTGACAAGTGCAACACATTAGGGCCAATATTCCCAGGAATGGACGTTCCAGCTAATTCACCCCAAACTCAAACACTCCTCAGGGAAACCAAAAGTCAAGAGCTACACCTCAGACTCCACAGGCCTCAGTTAACACATTGAATATCTCATTATTTTAGCCAGATGATGCTAAACCACACTGTCCTCGTATTCCAGCTGCTTTAAATTATTCTTTCAGCGCCCCAGAGCATCTCCCACTGAAACATCTAGAGATTACGTCCTGCTGGTGTTGACTCTCTGTGGTATGCTATAGTGTGTTATTGTAGATCTTTACCTTACAATATAAAGGACATTGCGTGACTACTGTAGTGATTTATATATAAATAAAATTGAATTGAATTTGATTTAATTTATGAGCAGCTGAGATTCCACAACAAAAAACAAAATGGAAACATTTAGGATTTGGTGTCCTTAGCTCAGGTGAATCTGACAGACTTCATACCTGTTTTTATTCTGTAGAAAAACAGAACCAGAACCAGAAGGCCCAGTGGAAGAAGACCTGCTATGAGTGGTGTGAGAATAGAGTTGTGAGGCTGAAGAGGAGGTGAGGAAGCATTAGTGAAATAAGAGTTCACAGGAGGAGTTCTCTGTGTAGGAGGAAGAGGATCTGCAGGAGACATGATGAAGGTGATTAAGTAAGTTTCTTATCAGGTCAACAGGCTAGTTTATGTCTGTAAACAGGAAGTGATGTCACTCCTCTGACCTCTGACCCTCAGAAAGCTCTGAGTAGATGTTCCAGATTTATCAGTAGCACACGAGTAGAAACCTTCATGAAACTGCTGGATGTTGGTGATGATGAGCTCTGATTTTAAATCAGATCCAACATGACGTCCATTAAAAGAGAAATAAGCAGCAGCTGTGTCACCGCTCCTCTCTCTGCAACGCAGGGTGACATCACTTCCTGTCCTCACAGGAAGTGCAGGAATCTCCAAGATCACACCTTTATCTGACCAACAGAGACACAAACAGATCAGAGTCATGACACAATGTCCTTGGAAAAACAGGAATGTTACATCCAACATCTGGAAACATCTACACAGAGACAGAGAAGCAGCTGGAACATCTGTCTGTACCTGAAACAATGATGGACACTTCATCGCTCTGCTGTCCAGATGAGTTCACACAGGAGAAGTTTCCCCCAGAGGAGACGGAGCGATCCAGAACACAGTAGGAACCAAGAAGCCTCCCAAAGCCTGGAGCTGCTCCACAGTCCTCAGTGAGTCCTCCTCTGGTCCTCTTCACTGTCCATCCATCAACTGTCTGTCCATCATCAACACAACTCAGATACACTGAAGAAGATCCACTGAAGACCTGCTGAAGGTTTGGACAGACTGACAGAGACACTGGAGGACACACACACAGACACACAGACAGAGTAAGTGTATTCAGTTTTGGGGAGTAGCGGAATACCTTTGTTAGCACTCGGCTGGATTACTGTAATGCACTTTATATTGGGGTCAGCGCACAGTGTTGGGGAGTAACGGAATACATGTACCGCCGTTATGTATTTAAAGTACAAAATATGAGTAACTGTATTTCGTTACATTTACCGTTTAAAAAGGTGGTATTTAGAATACAGTTACTTTGTTGAAATAAATGGATTAGACGGCGGTATTTTCCTGTTTCATATTGTCGCGGGTCAGGACTGTTTAGGTTTTGCTTGACAGCTATGTTCTGTTGTTCCAGGCGGCAGTGTTACGGTTACCATGGTTACAGGGCGACGCTCTCTCTGCGACTGTGTTTCCTGGGTGAGAGAGCGCCTTTTTGCTGTTGTTGTTGTGCTAAGCTATGCTGAGCAGTTTGGTTAGCGGCGGTGTGTTTCTGTTTCTGTTGGAAAATAAAACGGCTGTGCTCCCGGCAACTCGGGGAAGCAAGACCAAACGACAGCTCTGTCTCCTCCTTGTCTGAGCTCGCCACAATATGTTTGGCTATACCCTCTATTTTTGGTAATTCCACTCTGGTGGAAACCCAAACAAAACACGCATTAAGAGGCCCCCTTAAGAGGCTCAATCTCGCGTCTCACAATGACTGAAGAAATAGATAATGAATAAAGAAAGAAATTTTTGCGCCGTTTTTCTTTTTGCAGCATTTTTCTTTTTGCAAGTGTTTTCTGAAGTTGCAGTCCATTTGGCCTCTCAGGGCCACCATATCTATCTATCTATCTATCTATCTATCTATCTATCTATCTATCTATCTATCTATCTATCTATCTATCTATCTATCTATCTATGTGTCTGTGTCATGCATGAGGGTCTGCATGATTCGACACAGCGAACACCATGAGACCGGACAGTGTGCACAGTGTCTGATGAGGATGTGCGGAAGTGCTTCAGGAAGGTGAATGCACGCAAAGCTACTGGTCCGGACGGGATTCCCGGCCGCGTCCTCAAGTCATGCGCGGCTCAGCTGGCTGGAGTGATTATACACATCTTCAACCTTTCCCTCTCTCTGTCTGTAGTCCCATTCTGCCTCAAAATGGCCACCATTGTCCCTGTACCCAAATCCTCCACCCTCTCCTCATTCAACGACTGGTGACCTGTAGCCCTGACCCCCATCGTGAGCAAATGCTTCAATTAGCTGGTCAGGGACTTCACTTGCTCTGCACTACCTGACTCACTGGACCCTCTACAATTTGCATACCGCCACAACAGGTCCACTGATGATGCCATAGCCCTGACACTACAGATTGCCCTGTCACACCTGGAGAAGAGAGACGTATGTGAGAATGCTGTTTGTAGATTACAGCTCAACATTCAATACCATCGTTCCCTCAAAGCTGGACAGGAAACTGCAGGATCTAGGATTGAGCAGCTCCCTCTGCAGCTGGATCCTTAACTTCCTGTCTGGGCAGTATCACCTCATCCCCCATCACACTGAACACTGGTGCTCCACAGGGGTGTGTACTGAGCCCTCTCCTGTATTCACTCTAAACCCACATACTGTATATAAATGCCACTTGTTTTGCATGTCCAACTGCCAACCTCTGTATATTTTATTTTATTGTTTACTCTATTTAATTTGTAAAATATGCATACACACACAGACACACACACATATATACACGTAGATATACATATTTAGTATACACATATATTTATTTATATAACTCTCAGATTTAGCCATTCTTATATTTTGCTTGTTTTTATGGTATTGTATTTTTACACACCTCTGTTGCTTGTGAAGCTCGCACACAAGAATTTCACTCGCATGTACTGTACCTCCACATGTGATGTGACAATAAAAATTGATTTGATTTGATTTATAAGATGGTGAAAGAGGTGTGTTATGGGTTACCAATGATACATAAACAGGGTGTACGTTTAAGACCAATTGTGTGGATGGTCAGCTTGGTCACCGATAAAACCTCGACGTTTCTGTCTTCTGTCCACAACCCATTTGTAAGCAGCTCCAAACACCACATCCAGAACACTTTGGATTTTGTTGAGAAGGTGAGAGATGCCATTATTGAACAGGTGAAACAATGGTCTCATATAATGTTTGATCTTTCACTTGTGCTTCAGTTGCTGAAGCAGTGGAGGTTGTTTGTAAGAAGTTACAGCAGGGGTCTCAAACTTAAATGAGTTGTGTGCCACATTGGGCACTGTCATCTCACTGGAGGGCCAATTTAATATCTTTGACTATATGGCGGGCATCTTTGCACAGACTGCACCTAGGGTCCTGCCTGGTGTGGTAAACACCAGCCTCTACTGGTCTTGTACTTGGAGCCTTGATTAATGCTTCATCCTACAAGGGTTTGTCCTTCCATGATGGTTCCTGCTTGACCTCCTCCTCCTGACGTTTCAGCTGCTTGAATTATTTACTAAGCACCTAATCACTTGGGTTTATCTTCCTGATGCACTGATGGTGTCATAAAGCAGCTGAGTGCAGGCAGGGTAGGACCCAAACGCAAACTCACTTAGGCAAAATGTGAACCTAAAATACAGCTTTATTACTGAGAATCGAAAAAGTGATACACAACCAAAACTGGGAAAAATAACATGAACTATAATGGGAGCACTAAATACACAAGGAAGGACACAGGGACATGCACAGAACCAAGAGGGAGGACCTAAATACACAGAGGGATAACAAGGAAGTGAGAACACACAAGGAACACAACTGACATGAATAACCATAAAAAGACAGGGGGAACAGAATGAAAATGGAAACACAGGACCTTCACAATAAAACAGGAAACATGATGCGAGAGTGGAGGAGAGGCAGATGAGAGGGAATGAGAGAACGCGAGGGAGAGAGCAGACATGGGGAAACATGCATAAACATAATGGAATAAAACACAAGAAGGGGAAACAAGTCACAAGAATTCACACAACTATACAAACACAGGGAATCCAATAAACAAAACTAAACAGAATATCCCAGGGACCATAGAATAAACCTTTGGAATAACAGGTGGACATAACGTAATACAGAATGCCAAAAACGCACAAAACTCAAAACTTTAGGTCAAAAGACCCAGGGCCATGACAGAATTGACAATTCAATTGGCAATGACTAATTAATATTGTGCTGAACACACACTCTTTTCTACTCTGGAATATTCTCATCAATTTTCTTGATATTTATTTATAATCACCTCTGTTAATCCTTGACATTTCTAATTGAATGAACTATATATATTAGTGCTATTTCTTAAATGTGTAAAATCTGTAACATAATGTATTGTTTGGAGTTTAGTCTGTTACTGTTGCTATTTTTACAATTTCTTCTTGGAGCAACTGTAACCCACATAATTTCCTTAGGGATTAATAAAGTATTCTGATTCTGATTGTTTCAGGATGACCTGCCATTATCCAATGACACATCTGCTTACCTGTATCTTTTGCTCGTTTCTCCTCCTCTTCTTTTCTCTTTTTTCTAAACTGAGCACCTGATGGCTTTGAACTTTTCTTGTCCATCTTGGTTTTAATTTTGCACTCCAGTATGAACACAAATCCCCCAACTCAAGGATCACCACAACATAACCTAACAGACCTACACCTTAGTTCACAGATTCACTTTAGTTTATTTCTAGGATTTCGCACAACCCAGGGTTCAAATCATGAATACATAATGGGCTTGGATTTACAACATTATGAATGAAATGTGCTCCATTTGGAAGAAGCAGCCCCCCCTTCCCTTTCGACAGGTTGTGTGTGAGACTTTAAATCATCAAACTGTAAAATATAAATTTTAAATTGTTATTGACCTCTAGTCCTAAAGTGTATATTTATTTTCTTTCTAAATTCTAAATTTCTAAATTCACACATGATTTGTCCATGGCTGAGGAAGCTATAGCGAGCTTTGTACAGAGAAAACATTATGCCGATGAAATAACTGCAGTAAACTCCGGCACTGTAAGGAAGTCAAGTCATCTGTATAAGCTTGATCCTGTAGTTACTAATGGTGTTTTGAGAGTGGGTGGAAGACTGAGTAAAGCAGATTTGCCTGAGGAAACAAAACATCCTGGAATTTTGCCAAAAGAAAGCAATGTTTCAAAGCTTATTCTTCAACATATCCATGAAAAGGTTGGTCACAGAGGAAGAAATCACATGCTTTCAACCCTTCGCCGTCAATACTGGATCCCTCATGCTAATTCGGCAGCTAGAAAAATAATCAAAGACTGTATAGTGTGTCAAAGACAACGGCAAAGTTGAGCAGAAAATGTCTGATCTTCCTATTGATAGAATCTCAGCTGATCTGACACCATTTACTTATGTTTGTGTTGATTATTTTGGACCAATAGAAGTAAAGAGAGGCAGGAGTCTTGTTAAGAGGTATGGAGTTCTTTTCACATGCCTAACCTGTCATGCAGTCCACCTTGAGGTGGCACATTCTCTTGATACAGGTTCCTGCATTAATGCCATCAGGAGATTCATCTGCCGCAGAAGACAGGTCAAAGAAATCCGGTCAGGCAATGGAACCAACTTTGTCAGCTCAAATCGTGAGTTAAAACAAGCTATGTTAGAGCTGAACCAAAGTAAAATCCAAAAAGGATTAGCACAGGATGGCATAAAGTGGGCCTTTAACCCGCCTTATGGGGCCCATCATGGTGGAGTATGGGAGCGCTTGGTGCAAGAAATAAAGAGAATATTATACTCTATCACAAACCAGCAAGTACTAGATGATGAAACCTTACATACAGTTTTGTGTGAAGTGGAGGCTATACTGAATGATCGCCCAATCACACCTTCTTCTGATGATCCCAATGATGTAGAAGCTCTTACTCCAAATCATTTGCTCCAATTAAAAGGCAAACCTGTGCTGCCACCTGGTTTATTCAAAAAGGAGGATCTGTATCTGCGAAGACGATGGACACAAGCCCAGTATATTGTGGATCTATTCTGGAAAAGGTGGGTGAAAGAATACCTTCCTATGTTGCAGGAACGACAGAAATGGAACAAGATTCGTAGGAACTTTTGCATTGGGGATGTTGTGCTTATTGTTGATGGAGCTGTGGCCCATTGGCCGCATCACTGAAACCATGGCCGATGCACATGGAGTAGTTCAGCGTGTTCGAGTTAAGACACGAACAAATGAGCTGGAGAGGCCAATCAACAAAATATGTCTCCTGGTGGAGGCCATCTAGATGAAACAATGAATGTTTGCCTCCAACTGAACCAAGTTCTGGAACCTCTGGCTCTACATTTACACTGACACTCACTTTGCTCTACACTCCATTATGCAACATACACCTTTTTTCAATACACTCAAAGCAAACATCTGAACAACAGAGACTTGAAATCATAGAACACTGACCTTTCCTTTTGTTTGTTTTTTAAGAAGACATATGGACATATCTTAACCAATCTGCTGGCATTTGGTATAATCCCAAACTTTCTATTGCTAAACTACCCTTCTTTTGGAAGCTCTGGTTTCAGAGAGGCATAACAGTTTTGGGGGATCTTTACGAAAACAGTACATTTAAATCATTTGAAAAACTTGCAGAAGAATTTGATTTACCCAGGCAGGAATTTTGGAAATACCTGCAACTAAGACACCTGATGGCCATTACATTTAGTTTATCCGCAAAGTTCCCTTTAAGCTGCGACTTTCTAGAGGAAATAAAAAAAACCTTTTGGCGTGGACAAGAGGCATCAGCTTATTATAAAATGCTTTTATTAGCCTCTGATCCTAACACACTGTCCCTCAAAAGAACGTGGGAAATGGATTTAAGTCTTAGCTTCACTGTGGAGGAATGGAATGGCATTCTCAGGAATTTGAAAAAAATGTCACGCGAATTGCGTTCAAGATTGGTCCAATTTAAGATTTTAAATAGAGTATACTGGACACCCTCACGGCTGCATAGGGTGGGTCTAGCGACTGACAATGCATGCTGGAAGTGCCAGCAGGGAAGTGGCACACTCTTACATCTGCTTTGGGGTTGCTCCAAAGTCCAAGATTATTGGACCCATATTCACACGATAGTAGAGAAGGTGGTAGGTCAAAGGGTCCCATTTATGAACAGTCTATATGTATTAGGAGACCCTTCAGCTTTAAGTCACTTACCCACTCCTCTTGCTCACTGAATACAAACGGCTATTATGCTAGGGAGGAAGCTGCTGGTGAAAGAGTGGAAGGCCTCATCGACTCCCACCTTCTCTCAGTGGTACACCTCTTTGGGACAAGTGGAAGCTTACGAAAAATTATCATATAGACTGGACGATTATAATGATAAGTGGGCTAACTACTTTTTACATACAGGTCAGTGACGTATCCGGCTAATGTAGTTAAGGTCGGACTAAATAGGATAGCTGTAATAGGGTCTATGTGAAATACTGGCATCAGTGTATACTTAGGTTGTGTTTTGTGTTGTTGGGTTTTTTGTTTTGTTTTTTTGTTTTGGTTTTTGGGTTTTTTTTGTTTGTTTTTTGGTTTTGTTTGTTTTTTTTGATGGAAGTATCATTGATTATCAAATTGTTGTGTTGTTGTTATTGGGAATGTCCATCCTGTTATCTTCTGGGTTTTTTGGTTTTTTTTGTTGTTGGTTTTTGTTGTTGTTGTTTTTTTTTTGTTTGTTTTTTAAATCTAATAAAGTTTGGATCATAAAAGAAGACATATGGACTACAGAAGAAAATTATTGGTATTGCATTTTGTGATGGCCACTTAGACAGAAGTAATTCATGTTACACAGGAATTAGGGGCCAGAATGTTGTGGCCATTTTTGTTGAATGTTTATAAAATGCAATTTGTATTCATTTTAGTTTTTTCTTTAAAGTTGTAAGAATATACTGACATAGTTTTGTTGCGTAAATTTGTAATTAATTGTTGGAAAAGGTTTTGGAAAGTGATTGGTTTATTAGCTTATGGACCCTCCCATTAATCAAGGGATTAAGAGCACCCTGGATGGGTGTGGTAAAGATGGTTTTTGTTTGCCAAATGTCTGCCAAATGTCAGAGAGGAGGACAGGAGGGTTAGAAAATGATTTTTTGACCACTTCTATAGTTGTTAAAGCAAATTAAGTTAACTTTTATTTAATTTGAAGTTTTAAGAAGTTATTTGGCTGATTTTTGTTTATAATTTTCCACAAAATAAACAGCATATTATTTTTAAACAATGGAGTCAGAATGTGCGTTCTGAAACAAACCTCCCGTTGCCACCCATGGCCTTTTCTTGCACTGTTTTGGTGTTTGGAACATAAAAGGCCGTGACAACATGACACAGGAGACAGGATGGAAGAACTAGACGAACTTGGAAGACAACAGGAGGAGACGCACATGATGGGCTGGGAGAATGTACAGGAGGCACAGCAATAAACCCAAACCAAACTAATCCATACTGACAGTAAACATTAGAACTTTTCTCCAATATAGCAAAAGAGGAATCCAGATACAGAAATACTGCAGATGCTGGTACCCTGACACACAGTCTGCAGCTTAGAAGGCATGCTCAGTGGTGATATCATCAGTGACATCATCACTATCTTGAGTCAGTCCCTGACCACCTCCATCACGCTGGCTCATCTCCATGGAGACGGCCGGTTTGTTTGGTGTCTTCCTGCTGCAGCAGATGTACAGCAGCAGACCAGTGGAGATGCAGTACGGACAGAGAACCACTAGATGGCAGAAGAGCCTCAGCACAGACTCACAGAGAGGAGGAGGACCTGAAAGAGGAGGACAGAGGAGTCAGAAGGTCTTTATTACTCAAATTACATCATAGAGTACTTCAAATCCTGGGTACTGTAGACATAGAGCTGCCTGTTATAACCACACAGAGCCTTGGTCATCTTGCTGTAAGTAAATTTGCACTGAAGGCCAGCCTTGTATCTACGGCTCTGACCTTTGACCCTCAGGTGTACATGTTTGTGGGTCTGACCCAAACCTGTGGGTGTTGCAGGCCAAGGTTACATTGTTAGAACTGTGGTTTTATGGTCTTTTGTAGTTCCTCTTGTGGAAGCCAGGTTTTTTCTTAGTGTTCGAGGACCTTTGAGTGAGTGTGGACACACCAAGAAACTGAATTCCCCTCAGAGTTTCATAAACTCAAAACATTTGTTACAATAAAAAAATAGTTAAGTCAGAAAAAAATGTTAAAAAATCTTAATAATGGATTGGATTTATATAGCGCTTTTCAAGGCACCCAAAGCGCTTTACAATGCCATTATTCATTCACTCTCACATTCACACACTGGTGGAGGCAAGCTATAGTTGTAGCCACAGCTGCCCTGGGGCAGACTGATAGAAGTGGGGCTGCCATATCGTGCCATCGGCCCCTCTGGCCAACACCAGTAGGCGGTCGAGTGTCTTGCCCAACGACACAACGACCAGGACATAGAGCACGGGGATCGAACCGGCGACCTTCCGGTTACAGATGCGCTTCCCAACCCCCTGAGCCACAGGGGGTTTAAAGCTGTTTAAAGAATGATAAAACAGCAGCTCTTAAGGCAAGCAGGAAAAACTAAACATAAGCTGAAGGTTTATTTATCAGCTGTAAACAGTCGTCCAGATAAAGGAGAGAAGAAGAAGAAGAGGCTGACTGAGGATTATTAGACATGATGATGGAGCAGCGACCACAGAGCACCTACATCACCTCAGAGTTCTTGTTACCTTCAACTCACCTGTAGAAACGGTCAGAGCAGACAGCAGCAGCACACACACACCTGCAACAGGACAGAGGTCACTAAAGGTCACCAAAGGTCAGAGGTCATGATGAGGACAGATAGGTGTAGGAACATCAGCTCACCTGCAGCAGTCAGCAGAAACAGGCCTGAAACTGAAGAACACACTGATCAGAGGTCAAATGGTCACATGACCAAAGAGAAACATTCAGAAGGTCTGGTAGGTCGAAGTAAACAGCCGTGGAATTGGACGCTGTAGCCTTCAGATTAGTGTCACCGCTGTCTTGGTGGAGATGATTAAACTCGGCAGTCTGCTCCTTGCTATCTAATATATAACAGGACACTGGTGCAAATTTTCGACCATCTCACACTTCTGTTTAATCAGTTTTCTGTTTCACGTTTATTCAGCTGTGTGAAAACCAAGGAGAAACCCACCCGGGGGATTAATAAAGTTTTATTGTATCTAATCTAATCTAATCCAGTCTAATCTAATCACTTTAATCTCAGCCAAACAGATTTACTCGCGAACAAATAAAACACTGAAAAAAGGACAAACAATAACATTTTTAGGTTGTCTAAGTGACTTCTATATTAGTTTAACATGATTAGCGAAAGTCCGCGGTGATCTGAAAATGTTGTGCCGGCAGTTGGGCTGTTCTCGGCGGCTTCAGTGACCCTCGAGCTCTCAGCCAGCTATCGAGCTGGTGGGTAACAGACGTCTCCGAAAACGTCGGAGTACTTTTGCAGATATGCGATATCTTTATAAACCGAGCAGATATTTGAAGTTTACATAGCTACATATGAAAATATGTTAAAAGTTTATTTTGTGACCCAGAAAGATTAATAAGAGTAATTTTAAAACTTAGTAGCAGCCGCCATTGCTGGAAACTGGAGTTTGGCTGGGCCGCACTATGAATTCTGGGATATGGTGGGCGATGAAGGACACACCCGACCAATCCTTCAAATTCAGTGAAAAGGAGGAAGCATTTGTCAGCTGCATTCGAAGGAATCTATGAATCTGGACAGCCTTCAGCCCGTCACTGTAAAGTAATCAGCCTACAAATGCGTCGTCAGCAGGATGCAGCTTATGAATTTTGACACCACCATTGGTTACCAAAGACCAAAGAGAAGCATTCAGACTGCAGTGATTGGTTACTGTTCCCACACATCAATAACCCACAGCGCCCTCCAGTGGTGGAAACACAGATAATACATGAAACATGAAGGAGACTCACAGCAGAGGCAGACGCTCCGTCTCAGACAGCCGTCACCTCCACAGCTCCACAGCTCTGCTCCCCGACCTCCTACATCACACAGAGAAACATCAGCACAGGAGGAGTAATGGTGCACATCAAACTCATGTGATGGTTCGTGCTGACAGCGTGATGGTGTTTGTTAGACAGCAGGAAGTGCTGTGAACTTGTTGTTCCTGCAGACACATGAGTGGAAGGAAACCTGGGACCAGCTGAATGTGTGATGTGTAAACACAACTCCTCTGTTTTCAAACGCACAAACATTATTGTTCCAACTCATCCTGCAGCAGCTTTTAAAAGAGTTGATGGGAGCGCGGCTGCTCTCGTCAGCTTTAAGCGATAAAGGAGCAAGACTTTTACTTCTGTGCAGGTTTATCACCTTTTAGTTTACTGCAGAGGAACAGAACTCCACCCAGAACCAGAACCAGGAGAAGCCCAGAGACCAGACCTGCTACAACTGGGACCACGAGAGAGGGAGGAGGAGGAGGAGGAGGAGAGGGAGGACGAGTAAAAGGAGTTTCTACAGGAGGAGCAACGTTTGTGGAGGTGCTTGGAGGAGGAGGACAGTGAGGAGGAGGACGGTGAGGAGGAGGAGGATGGATGATTTTGAGAGGATCTGGAGGAGAGATGATGAAGATGGTTTAGTCAGTTTATTATCAGGTCACAATGTTACATCAGCTTTTAAACAGGAAGTGATGTCAGTGTTCTGACCTCTGACCCTCAGAGAGCTCTGAGGAGACGTTCCACCCTGATTAGTAGAACATGAGTAGAGACCTTCATCAGCCTGCGTGATGTTAGTGATGATGTGCTCTGGTTTAGGACCAACAGAACTTCCTTTGATGAAGAAATAAGCTTCGACTGTGGCACCATTCCTCATTCTGCAGCGCAGAATGACATCACTTCCTGTCCTCACAGGAAGTGCAGGGATCTCCAGGATGACACCTTTATCTGACCAGCAGAGACAAACAGAGTTAATGAGAGCAGAGTCACACAGACACAGAGACACAGCTGGAACATCTCACCTGTAGGGTCTGATTGGACACTGAAGGAGACTCTGTCACTCTGCTGTCCAGAGGAGTCCTCACACCAGAAGGTTTCATTGGGAGCAGAAAGATCCACAACACAGTAGGAACCAAGAAGCCCCCCAAAGCCTGGAGCTGCTCCACAGACGTCAGTGAGTCCTCCTCTGGTCCTCTTCACTGTCCATACATCAGCTGTCTGTCCATCATCAACACAACTCAGATCCACTAAAGATGCTCTGAAGAACTGCTGAAGGTTTGGACCGACAGACAGAGACACTGGAGGGGACACACACAAACACACACACACTAAATGTATTTGTGTTCTTGTTGGAGTCTCACTGATTGTTTTCACTTCATCAACTCACCTGCAGAAACAGTGGGTGCAGACAGCAGCAGCACACACACACCTGCAACAGGAGGACAGAGGTCACTAAAGGTCAGAGGTCACAAACAGGCAGACCACAGTCTGGACCCAGACCCTGTCAGATCCAAACCAACAACCAAATCAGATTTTCCAACCTGCAGTCAGCTGATGTGACTAACGTGGACCTGAAGCTTGTAAGAGGTGACCTTCCACCACTGAGACGAGTTTCTCAGCTTTGACTCTGAGCATCGTCACCATGTTTGGCTCCACACACTAAAGCAGTTTTCTCCACAGTCGACATAATCACAGCTAAATATGGTTCCCAGCTCATCAGTGAACTCCTCCACATGTGTGTGAGGCTCTGAGTCAGCCAGGGTTAAAATCCTGGCAGCACAAGCTGGAGCTCAGTTTACTCACAGAGCAGAAACATGCAAAAGCACAGCAGAGTGGAAACTGTGGTTGAGATGTGTTACCAGTATCACTGAGACACAGTCAGTGTGTGAAACAGAAAAGGGGAAATTCAAGTTCTTTCTCTTTTTATTTATCTCCCTTTGAACATGCATCACATTGTATTAAATGGAGCATTATGCATATGAACAGTCTTACATGTATGTTTACTTCTATGTTGCATCTACATATCTGTACAGTGGCTTGCAAAAATAAGGCCTGTAGTCTTGTCTGTGAAACGGTGACATTTGTACTAAAGACTAATCACATACATAACAATGGCATAGTCAGGCTACCACACTGGATTTAGTCAAAGGGATGTTTTTTAATGAAACTATTTCATGGTTTAATCACCAGGCATTGTGTTTTACATAGAGATGGCACAATACTACTTTTTTATGATACCGATATCATAAATTTGGATATCTGCCGATACCGATATGAATCAGATATAGTGTATTTTTTAATCAATAAAACTTTTTTAAAATTGTGTTAGAGAAAATCTTATATGCTTTTCGTGCAGCTGAGTACATCAAGTGTTTAACACAGAAGCTGTGCAGGTCTGAGATCAGCAGCTTATGAAACACCAAATTGAGGTCCTGTTAATGCTGATATATAGTGACACAGTTACATGAGTGATTCATCCTTCTGTTTTTTTGTCTTTAACGTTATCAATAAAACTGCAGCTTTCACTACAGCACATGTGGTACTTTAAACTTTGCACTGTTTTCATCAGTTCATTTTGCAGTTAACATGTTGGATGATCTGTCTGCTGTCACTGGGTGGTGCTGAGGTCTGAATCTGAGGGCAGCTCCTGTAATCACAAAGAGAACAGAACCATCAAACTCAAATATAAATTTTATCCCTCAAAACTGAAATAAAGCTGATTCTTCTGTCCTCACACACTCAGGATCTGAAGTTCTTCTCTTACATTTTTTTCAGTTCTATAGTTTAACCCATAGTCACAGATTAATGAGGAGTTACTGAAGTACAAGCTTTAAAAGAAAATAGGTGTTACTGTCTTTACAGATGTGGCAAGAGACTGAAAACATGATGTTGTTTGCACATATTTAATATTCAGCTCTGCACAGAAGCTGCAGCAGGGTGCAGCCTGTTGTTTTTTGAACTATAATACTTGTAATAAAAGTACAGTAAAGGTAATTAGTGACTGAGTAGCCCGGAACGTTTCTCTTGATTTCTTTAGTAAATTCATTCACCTGCACAGATTAGCTAAATGAACCCTGACAGCCGAGCGCTCATCTTTGCTAGCTAGGTCTCAGGACATAGCTAAGGACAGTAGTTACGGATTAGCTTACAAACACGTTTAACTTACCGAAAAAGTGCAGCGGGGCCTCGGGTCCTTCTGTCGGGTAGTCCAGTTTACTGAAGAACACCTCAGGCTGTCAGGTTAAAACACTCGGTCGTGTTTTCGTAGCGTAAACGCTGGCCCTCCTCTCAGAGCCTACGCTCTATCTGCTATTCCCGAACAGAGATATGCAAGTTTCTCCGTGACTGCAGCTGCCAGTCAAAGCTGCTATGATGACGTTTCACCCCAATTTAACATCACCGCGGTAGGAATTAGAATCAAACTTATGGGAAAGGAGACCTCTTGGACATCAATCAGTGTGATGAGAACTATTGATAACAAAAGAAAGAATCTTTGGAAAAAAAATTATCAGAGGAAAACTAATTTATTTTAGATGACCCCAGTCCCATCTGCAAACATGGAGGATGCGAGGTTTATGACCTATACTGCAGCCAGACACCAGGGGGCGTCGGTCGTCCATGTTTTCTACAGTCATTGGTTCTGACTGAGAGATTTCTGAAACAAATTCAAACGTATCTGGTCGTTAAGTCACTAGCCGTGTCTGGGCCTAAACTCCGCTGCAGGTCCATATATCAAACGATCACTGTGGCATTACTGAGAGTTGAAAAACTGTCTAAAGTCTTTCATCTTTAATAAAATGATCAGCGTTGTGCTCTACCAGGTGTAACAATTGAGTTTTCATCCAGGCATCCATGAAAACGGAATTTATGACATTTAACGGAGTTAGAAGTTAGCAGGAAGTTAACTCGCTAGCTTCTATCTAAATACAATATAGCATGTCTTGACTGCGGGGTTTTGGAAACAAATTAAAACGTACAGCTCTGTTATCACTTCCAACATAAATGAAGACAGAAAACTAAACATCAGTGAAGTTTGTAGGGTTAATGAAGTTTGGCTAGCTGGTATATAATAATGTGCTACGTGACCGCTAGTTACATAGCTATGTTATCATAATATAAACAAGCTAATTTTTTTTCCACTCGATAAAAGTTAACGTGAGTGTTCTCAGTGGTCAGGGACAAATGTAATTGCATGGCAGGATGCTGTAAAAGGACTAAACTTCAGACAGGAGAACAACTGAGATAATCCATCCACAATACGAGGTTAGTCATTCATATACTGCTGCATGGGCTGGACTGTAATTACATCGTAAGATTTTAAAAACTGAGCTTAAATAAATGATTAGCGGTAATAAAAGCCGAGGGAGGTCGACAGTGATCACTGACTGTTTTAGGAGCTTTTTGAGATTAAATAGAATAAGATACAAACAAAAGCCATATTAAACGCAGACTACTTTAGGCCCGGAAGTAGGATTCGTCACGTCATCACTGAACGACCAGATAGTTCTGCTGTCAGTTCCAACATAAATGAAGACAGAAAACTAAACAGCAGTGATGTTTGTAGGGTTACTGAAGTTGGGCTAGCTGGTATATAATGATCTACTACGTGATCGCTAGCTACACAGCAATGTTAGCATAACATAAACACAGTGAAGCTGCAGGATGAACGCTAACTTAAATAGAGATTAAATAGAACAAGATACAAAGCATTAGAACATTAGAACAACACAAAAGCCATATTAAACGTCGGATAGTTTGGGCCCGGATGCAGGAATCATCACGTCATCACTTAAAGACCAGATTACTTAAACTGCAGGGATATCTTAAAGACATAAAGAGCTGGATGGCCGCTAACTTTCTGCTTCTTAATTCAGATCAAACTGAGGTTATTGTATTCAGCCCTGAAAATCTTAGAAATATGGTATCTAAGCAGATTCTTACTCTGGATGGCAATACCTTGGCCTCCAGTAACACTGTGAGGAACCTTGGAGTCATTTTTGACCAGTGATGCAGAAAAACTAGTTCATGCATTTATTACTGTTATTTCTTCGTTCAGTGCAATGAATCTCTATTAAATGGATAATAAATGAATGAAGGAGCGAAGGAGCTCTGAGTTTGACTCACCGAGGAGCAAAGAGACACACGGAGTCTGCATTATGCCTGGATGACGACTGAGCACCAGTCTGAGAAGCACGAAGACACCTTCAGCTTCGTCACTTCCCCTTTAACACTATATGTTGCCACACTGAGGGGTTGGTGAGGGCGGGCCTGTAGTTATCATTTACAAAGATTAAAAGCATCATGTTACCATATGATCTGTCCCACCACCTGATAATGTGCTCCAGACATTTCCATTCATCCCTTTTCTCAACCATTTATCCAGTTGAGCGTTGTAGAGTGGGCTGAAGCCTGCCTTGTCATATGATCAGAGATGGGGTGGTAGATGTTGGCAGTCCACCTTTACAAACTAAGCTTCACTCTTGTGTTTCTTTCAGGTAAAATATGCCTCCACCAAAGTCCTTATATCACAAATTTAAAGTTTGTGGTTGGCTCACTATTTCCTCGCAAACAGTGAAGATAAAACCTGCAGCAGTGAACTATCATTCAGATATTATAAAGTGTGTGATAAGCAGTATGAGCTCCATCCTAAGGTGTAATTTTAGACTAATAACATACTTTGTTCAACTCATATTTCACATTCAGATAAATATTTGTTTGTGACTTAAGACACTTCTCCACCTTTGTCTTCATCCATTAAATGCAAAAAGAAAAGAGCAGCTTCTGAAAAGCTCCAACACCACAAACTCACCACCTGTAATTTAAGTTTGATTTGAAGTATTGGGTCTCAAAAGACAGAAAGATATCTGGAACATGTAAATCACCCTGCTTTGTGACTGAAATCAGTGTTTTATCTGAGTGCGTCTGAACTGAAAGGGAGGCTTACAAGCATTGCATGACAAATTGATTTAAAGTGGAAAGAACATGAAAACAGGAACCAAAGAGAAAAGGAGGAAGCAGCACAACAAAAATAGAAGTTACTGAGAAAGGAAACAACACAGAGCTGAGTGATGGTGTTAGATACATTCTTCTTCATTTTGTTTTTGCCTGTCCTCCCCGGCACTTTAGCATCAGAATTATTGTTTGAAGGCCAAGAAAAATACCCAACATTTTGACCCTTTACTACACTGGTCCACTTGATTTTTGTAGTTTATTAGATTTCTACTAGGATTTTTATTTATTTTTAATTATTTTTTATTTTAAGTTAGTACAATCAGAACGGACAGGACCAGAGGATGGGAAAGAGAAAGACAGAAACAATGCATGGACATCCCAACAAAGACAGTTTGTGCCTGTGAACACCTGTGTGCGTGAGCGTGCTTGTACTCAAAAGGTTTCTCCATGTTATTATTTAATAGTAGGTGTGGGGAGTCATAGCCCTGCCTTCCAGGTTAGGAAGCAGGCATGGAGGAGATCCAAGCCCCGGACATCCAGAGCCCCCCCAAAGCACAAGCGCACAAGGAGGACCGCCGAAGGGACAGTTGTGCCACCCACCTAGAAAAGAGCGGCTGGGCTATCTTCAGCTGGCTACTCCAGAGCAGACCGAGCCCCAGACCAAAGACCTAAGATCCAAGGGAGGGCTGCTGTTTAAAAATTTTAAATGCTTCAAAAAAACCATTCTAGCTAAAGTTCAATGTGCAGCACTCTGTGGTTAGTCAAATAGTCAAAATAGTCTAACAATTAAATATTTTATTGTCTCATTTAATTTTCACTCAAAAACAGAGTGTACTTTATCTAAACAAGGTCTGGTGGCCTTAAATTGCAAAACGAAGGGCAATTTTGTAGTAATGTGTTAATCTTAAGTAAAACTAAGGAGTAACACTGAATTGATTGACAATTTATGCCATGTACTTTCAAAAACACTCAAATGAAGTGAGGATATTTTTGACTCCTGAGGACCACAGATGAATGGCAAACAGGAGGACATCATGGGGGTTAAGAACAACCCTCCTGCTGATAGAGAGAACAGTGTTTGAGTCTGTCCACAGTGAGAAACACCAGCTGACTTCTGATGTTGGACAGAAGCACAGAAGTAGAGGAGGAATCTTCACAGACACTTTGTTTATGGTGTTTACACTGCACGTTTGTGAAGCTCTGTCAAATATTAACTATAGATTTGTGAAAACATTTTGTTTAGAAATGAAGGAGCTTCAGTGTGTTTAAGTTTAACTCTCTGTGGCTCCAACCACTCAGTGTTTCTTCTTTCTTGAAGCTGTCTTACACACTTAGACTGGTCCTGCTTACACATCAGTATTCTGCAAACTTTAAAGGAGTCATGTTTGCTTCTGCCATGAGTTGTTGTGTGAAGCAGGCAGGACTGGACCCACACGCAGACTCATGGATGCAAAAATAAACTCAAAAGTCAACGAACTGAAGAATACAAAACTAGACTGGGGAACATAGGAAGCTAAACCAACAAACACAGCACACAGCCAGGTATGAGGGAGATACCTGGACAGAGGGAAACACAGGTCTTACGCAAGGCATAACAAGGGTAGAGAAACAACAGGGAAACACAGCTAATCAGACACAATGAGACAGAGGAAGCAAAACTGAACATGACACAAGTAAGACAGGAAGTGGCAGTGAGAACCAGACAAACACACAAGAGCTTGATAATAGGACACGCAGACATGAAAACATATGACTAATATGAGACCGGGGAGACGAGATGGAACACAGGGAGACAAACACAACACCAGGTAAGAGAGACGAAACAGAGACACACCTAAGAGCGTGAGAGAGGAGGAAGAAACACAGATGCGGGGGGGGGGGGGGGGGGGGGGGGTGATTACTGTTAAAAACTATTTACTTTGACTTGTTTGGTATCATCCTTTTCAGCACAACCTCACGTGTCTGAATTTACGGTTATGTTTTCATTTTTTACATACTGTATTAACACAATTGGTCTAAAATTAGACAAAAAACATAAAATCAGAGTAGAAAAAGTTATATTTGTTACTGTAACAACCACAAACGTTTAAGGAATCATATTTCATAACTTTAAATGCAAATATAAATTGTGAATTTTAGTCAAGTTATTTGCAGCCATTTACCTTTTACCTTTATTTTTTAAATAACCATTTTAAACTATTTACAGAACAATCAGCCGTTCTGCGTTCAATAAGATGTTCAATTAGTCTTCCGGCGCCCCCCGTGTGCGGCAGCCTGTTACATAGCTCTTTACATTAGCTCTGCTCATTCTGAGTGTATTTCTTTCTTATCTTTTTTCTCCTGGTAATTTTTATAACTAACATATTAGTAATTAGACTGCAACCATGTTCTACCGTTTTGTGCTAGTCCTGGTCGTTTTTCTTAGTTGTTTTCTACTTTTTTCACCCGTGTCTGGGGACCCAGAGCAGGGATCCTTTGTTTACAGTAAGAATCAGCTGTTAGTGCTGCGTCCTGCAGCAGTGTCATGCCAAACTAGGTATCCCCAACAGAATGTGTTTCCCCTGCATCGGGAGCACACGCTGGACGTCCAAATCACGGACAAACAGTATCCCACATTGTTGATTTGTAGTTTACAAACACTTGTTATAATGACTAATGTAGGAATGTTTAGCTTATTTTAGAGTTTAGGAATGTGTTAGATAGGATATAGAATTGTTGTAGAGAAATTGACACTGCCCTGGATATAAATAAAGGCCTGACTGTGTCATGAACATAGGAGTAGATTTTAGGAGAACCTCCCCCACTTGAACTGTGAAACTAAGACAAAAAGGAGTTAATGTTAAGTGGAAATTCCTCAGGGTATACCTGGGTGTAAATTCACTCAGTAGCATAAAGGGGCGGCTAGGTCCATCCCGGCACGACTAAAGCAAGAGACTTTTGCTAAGAACTTCAGGTTGATGTTTAGCATGCCGCCCAGTGTGACTAAAGCAAGAGACTTTTGTTAAGAACTTCAGGTTGATGTTTAGCGCCCCGTTAGAAAATCTCAGAGCGTTAAAGCAGGAGACGATTGTTACGGATTAGTAGAATCGGTGTTTCATCCCTTTTAGTTATTAGGAAAAAAGTGGCGGTGTTGTGATCCATCCCCGTGCGTTAAAGCAGGAAACGTGTGTTACTATTAGTTAAAAAGCGGGGTTAAGGTCTTGTCGCCAGCTGAGGGCCGTGTGTGTGCTCCGAGTTTGGCAACTCCACCCACGGTCGGACGCATCCGTGGGATTTGCCGGGGTGGTGACCTGGGCACTGGGAGCGCCTTAAATAACTAAAGCTAGGTGTTGGATCCTACTCGCGGTTGATAACCTGCATGAGAGTGGGGGCAAGTTGCTTCGTTACTGAGAGTACAACTGCTTGGCTCACCCCACTGACTGCAGCGTTTGTAGACTGTGTAGTGAGTGAAAGCGCCGTTAGAGTCGGTGTCTTGTCTGAAGTACGGCAGTCAATTAAAGTAACAAAAAGAATTCGAGTCTAAAAGTGTGTGTTTGTGTGTGTGTGTGTGTAGGAACTAAGAGATTTGAGTTTAAGATCATGTTTTTGGTGCTGTATGTGGACGGGAGGCCGTGCCACTGATTGTTGTGTATTCTGAGTTCATTGGGGATTGAATTTGACTGTGTTTTGAGACAGAAGAGAAATCGCGGTTAACACTAGAAGTCCCAGGCTTTTCTAACCCTCTGTCAGCCAAGTGGAAGCTAACTTGGCTAGTCTGTTAGCATCAATTCATATGTAAATTGGGTCGTTACCTGAGAATTGTGGAAGGGAGTGGGGGTGTGTGAATGATTGCTGATTTCTAACTGCCAACTGCCTCTTTGTTTGTGTGTGGGGAGGGGGAACTGCTAAAAGCTTTGAACTTTGTTTTGTGTTTGTCTTGATGCATTCTCAATCATCCAGGAAAATAAATCTCCAAAAGATTTATTGATAAAAACAGTACAAAAAAAAAACAAAACAAAAAAATTTCTACAAAACAACCATTTGTACATATATTTACAGATAATAATAAAAAGTGAGTGAGTACATTTCAATCACTCACAATCCTGGCACTGCCATGGTATCTGTAGTCTGCATTTACCACATGTGTATCTGTAGCAGTGAACGCATCGCACAGTGGCATGATTGTTCTTGCATTTGTGTTTGACCTGACATGTGGCTCTTTTTCCAGGGCTAGGTGTGGAGGGTTGTGTCTGAAGCAACTGTTCTTTTCTTGCCTTCTTCCCAGCCATATGAGAGTTAGCCAACTCTCTTGCAAGCTCCACCAGGAAGTCCACCCGTCTTTCCTGCGTCCCGGTGCATGCTTGATACAGCACATGTGCATTCAGTGCTGCCATGTCAATCATGTTATAGAACACGGCAACTGGCCAGTGCCGTGTTCCTCTGCGGACCGTGTACTCCCCCACCATCTGGTCCATCACATCCACGCCACACTTTGTGGTGTTGTAAAGGGTGACAGTGTTTGGCTTCCTTTTGGTGGTGTTATCAGTCTGAACCACGCTGTGCATGCTGCTAAGAATATAGACTGTCTTCTTCCGTTTGGCCGCATACGCCGTCAGCGTGGCAGCAGAGGTTGAAAACACCTAAGAAATAAGATAAATTGTTATTTCCATAGCATTTTTACACGCAATGAAACACATAAACATAGAACCACAAAAGACCTGCAGCCTACCTGAGTGGTGAATTCATTGCGATCTGTGTATCTAGCGGATTGAGGAATTTCCCGGCGAATCTTGTTGACTGTGCCGAGGATGGTGGTTTTCCGTCCAAGAAGTTTTTGCGCAAGTGAAAGCGATGTGAAGAAATTGTCCGTGGTAACATTTCTGCCCTTGTCTAGGAATGGTTCCATCAGCCTCATCACTACATTTTCAGACAGATATGGGAGGACATTGCAAATGTACTTGGATTTTAGGTCACAGGCCACCCAAAACTTGATCCCAGACTTGTCAGGTTTACTTGCAATATACTGCAGGAAACAGCACCGAGTCTTTGATGGGAAGAGCTGTTCATCAACGGTGATATGTAGACCAGGGTTGTAGCACGTGATGCAGTTGGTGACAAATGATCCCCACACACTGGAAATTGCAGCGAACTTATCAGTCTTTGCTCGATCACTGCGGGTGGACCTGTCATCAAAGCGTAGGTGTTGCATGATGTCTTGGAAGCGGTTACGCGGCATAGTTCCAACGATCTGTGGGTTTCCCAGGTTTGCTGACCGATAAGTTCGCTGCAATTTCCAGTGTGTGGGGATCATTTGTCACCAACTGCATCACGTGCTACAACCCTGGTATACATATCACCGTTGATGAACAGGCTGCGATCTGAAGATCCTGAGTTTATAATTTTGTTTTTGTTGAGTTCTAAAAAGCGGACCATATCCATTCTGTGTGTTGATTAGGGCGTTGTCCTGAATCACAGCAGAGAAGGTGTCTGGCAGAAAGTTTGAATGGGACTGTGAGAAGCATGAGGTGTGTGTGAGCCAGCCTCGAGGGGCGGGTTCACAGGTGGAACAAAGGAGGAGTAAAATGTGTGTGTGTGAGTGAGAGAGAAAGAAAGGTGGGGGAGAGTGACCTGGCTGTGTGTGGGTGAACTCCCTTGAGGAAAAAGGGGAGAAAAAGTAGTTTAGTTGATTTTCTGTGAAATAATAATGGTCAAGAAATCAAAGTAGAATAGAATAGAATAGAATAGAATAGAATAGAATTCAACTTTATTGTCATTGCACAGGTACAGGGCAACGAAATGCAGTTTCCATCCATCCAGAAGTGCTTTAGTGATATAGATATATTACAATATATATTAGCAATAATATAGATATGCAAATATATTACAGAAATGGGTCTATTATGGTATGTTATAATGTACACGGTATGAAGTATGTTGTGAATATTCTATAACTATAGGTATGTACAGGCTGTAGAGAGTACAAGCTATGTACAGGATATGAACAGGATATAAATATGAAATAAAAAACTATACAGAATATGAAATAAATAACTTTACAGAAATCTGAGTTATACAGCTATACAGAAATGGGAACTATGCAAGTTGTAAACAGTTGTGAGGTTAAAAATTGTTGTATGTACAGAATGATTATTTACACAGAGCTATACAGTAGTGCAGTTAAGATAAGTGAGGGTGTGGATAATTTCTACAGAGGCTGTATAAAGTGCTAGTGGTTGTGAGTGGTGGTTCAGTCCATGTTATTATTGTGTGTTTGAGGGTACGGTTGTCCATTGTGGGTGTGTGTATGTTCAGTCCACTCCCAGAGGGCAGGAGGATGAAGAGTCCATGTGATGGGTGACTGGGGTCTCTGATGATTTTCCCAGCCTTTTTCAGACACCGCTTCCTGTAGATGTCTTTTATGGCAGGAAGTGGTGCTCCGGCGATGCGCTGGGCAGTTTTCACAACCCTCTGCAACGCCTTCCGGTCCGAGGCAGAGCAGTTCCCGTACCAGACTGTTATACAGTTGGTCAGGATGCTCTCGATGGTGCAGCGATAGAAGTTCACCAGGATGTCTGAGGAAAGGTGGTTCTTCCTCAGAGTCCTCAAGAAGAAGAGGCGCTGGTGAGCCTTCTTGACCAGCTTGGAGCAGTTGGTCGTCCAGGTGAGATCCTCAGAGATGTGGACTCCCAGGAACTTGAAGCTGCTCACACGCTCCACAGCCGTCCCCTTAATGTGGATGGGTGGATGTGGGTCAGCATTCCTCCTGTAGTCCACGATGAGCTCCTTGGTCTTCTCGGTGTTAAGCAGCAGGTTGTTTGTGTCGCACCACTCAGCCAGACGATCCATCTCCTCCCTGTAGGCGGCCTCATCGTTGTCACTGATGAGGCCAATCACCGTGGTGTCATCTGCAAACTTAATGATGGTGTTGGAACCATCAGCAGGTCTGCAGTCGTGGGTGAAGAGGGAGTAGAGGAAAGGGCTCATCACACAGCCTTGTGGTACACCGGTGTTCATTGTGATGGTAGATGAGCAGTGGTTATCCAGCCGGACATGTTGGGGGCGGTTGGTCAGGAAGTCCAGTAACCATTTGCAGATGAGGGAACTGATGCCCAGGTCTGTCAGTTTCCTGATGAGTTGTGAGGGGTGGATTGTATTGAACGCTGAACTGAAGTCTATAAACAGCATTCTGGCGTAGGTGTTGTTGTTGTCCAGGTGTGAGAGGACAGAGTGCAGTGCGATGGAGACTGCATCCTCTGTGCTCCTGTTCTGGCGGTATGCGAATTGGTGGGGGTCCAGGGTGGGGGGAAGACAGGATTTGAAGTGTGCTAGGACCAGCTGCTCTAAGCACTTAGTGATGATGGGGGTGAGTGCTACTGGGCGGTAGTCATTGAGGCACGATGGATTGGAGTTTTTGGGTATCGGGACGATGGAGGTGGATTTGAAGCAGGCCGGTACCACAGCGTGGGCCAAGGACAGGTTGAATATGTCTGTGAGCACTCCTGCAAGCTCCCCAGAACACGCTCTGAGAACACGCCCGGGGATGCCATCAGGACCTGCAGCCTTGTGGATGTTGATCCTGCTCAGCACCGCTCCTACATCGGTGGGGGAGAGAGTCAGAGGTTGGTGGTCTGGCGTCACATCTGCTTTGGTTGTGGTTGTGGGGTTCCCTCGCTCAATACGAGCGTAAAAGTTGTTGAGCTCGTTGAGGAAGGAGACATCAGAGGATGCGGGGGAGGGTTTGGTGGTCCTGTAGTCTGTGATGGTCTGGAGTCCTTGCCACATGCGTCGGGGGTTGGAGTTGGAGAAGTGTTCTTCTACCTTCTTTTTGTAGTGGTGTTTGGCTTTTTTGATGCCCTTCTTTAGATTAGCCCTGGCTGTACTGTAGGCGTGTGCATCTCCTGACCTAAAGGCGGTGTTGCGGGCCTTCAGGAGGAGACGAACATCCCGGTTCATCCAAGGCTTCTGGTTGGGGTACATGGTGATCCGTTTCTGGGTGGTGACACTGTCTGTGGTTTTGGAGATGTAATCCAGTACAGATGAGGCGTACTGGTCCAGGTCTGTGTGGGTGAACATATTCCAGTCTGTGTTTTTAAATCTGTCCTGAAGCACTGCGTCTGTCCCCTCTGGCCACACTTTAATTGTCCTCACAGCAGGTTTCACACGTTGGATGAGTGGTGAATACCTAGGTGTGAGGAACAGGGAGAGATGGTCCGATTGTCCAATGTGGGGGAGGGGTGTGGCTTTGTAGGCTCCAGCCAGGTTGGAATACACATGGTCTAAAGTCTTGTCTCCTCTGGTGTGGCAGGAGACATGTTGGTGGAATCTGGGGAGGACTGTCTTTAAGTTGGTGTGGTTGAAGTCGCCAGCAACAATAAAAGCAGCCTCGGGGTGTTTATTCTGGTGTTTGTTAATGGCTGCAGAAAGTTCTTTCATGGCCAACCTAGCATTAGCGTCAGGGGGTATATACACGGCAGTGAGTATGATCGAAGTGAGTTCTCTGGGGAGATAATAAGGTCTGCATTTGACCATTAAAAACTCCGCATTAGGTGAGCAGTGACTCTCAGTAGTAGTGGAGTTCATGCACCAAGCATTGTTAATATAAATGCACAAACCTCCACCTCTGGTCTTGCCGGAGTCATCTGCTAGCCTGTCGGCTCGGTGTGTGTGGCGTCCTGCTAACTCGATAGCATTGTCCGGGCAGCTGTTGTTCAACCATGTTTCGGTGAAAAACATGACATTTGAGTCCATAATCCGTCTGTTGTTAGTGATGGAGAGCCGTATCTCATCCATTTTGTTTGCCAGAGAACGGACATTGGCGAGGAAAATACTGGGTAAAGGCAGCCGGTGTGGTGTTAGCTTTAGCTTAGCCCGTAGCCCTCCGCGCCTACCTCGCCTTTGTTTACGATCTCGGCGCCGTCTGCGTGCACTTCCGCCCGGCCGGGGAGAGTGGGCAGCCTCCGGTGTTCTGGAGATCTCTGGGATGAGTCGGAGATCGGCGATAAAACTGTTGGAGTTATGAGTCCAGATGTCCAGAAGCTCTTGTCTGCTGTAGGTCAGCAACGCACAGCAATTCTGGACGAATAATCCGGTTAAAAGTAGATAAAAAACCGCTAAATAGCAGATTCTGGAGAGACACTGAGCCTCGCGTTGTTCACGCGCTGCCATCTTTGGATCTAATAGGATCAAAGTGATCAAATAGGAGAAAGTAAACTAAAATATATGAAGAAACCTTAACAGTGGATTAGTGTTAAGATAATGATAAATGAATTGATAAAATCAATAGTGACATTTAAAGGTTACCAAGTATTCAATGATGAATGGAGAATTTGTTTGCTGACTGTATGAGGGCTGTTGGGGTGAAAGGAAAATGAGCTTGGAGGAGTGAGTTTACAGGTTAATGTGTGGGTGTAAAACAATGGGGAAAAAAAGGGAGAAAAAAGAGAAAGAAAAATAATGAAAACAAAGAAAATAAAAAGTGTGGAAGTGTGAGTGGGAAATTGTCTCCAACTGGGGGAAGCAGCGACACTACAGGTCACCTTCTTCCCCTGCTGGACACAAAAGAAAACATAATTTGGAGTATTGTGGGTGAAAATAATTAACAACAACATCAAGAAGATTTTTTGTGTTTGTGGTTAAGAACAAATAAAAATTTTATTTTCGAGGTTTAAAGTCAGTAGAGTTCAAAACAAAATGAGCGGAGATCTGTTGCTTTAGGAGTGATGAAAACATATGCAGTTACAGTGAATAATGAAAGTCTCCTAGTCTGTCAATTACAGGTGGGGAACGGACCTGGATCAATTCTCCACGGGCAGCAGTCGGAAGGAAATTATAGGTTAAAATCATTAGAAAAAAAAAATGGAAACACCCAGCAAGAATTTTTGGCTGAATTGTTTTGCAGCTTCCCGTCCTCATCCTGAAAAAGCAAGCTCCAATGAAGCTAATCTCTCCCTGAAGACACAGAGTGCAGTTCCAGAAGCAGAAGCATGAACATCAACAGTGGACAGCAGTCCAAGAGACAATACCGGAGACCTGAGCAGAGAGGTCCGGCAGCACTGTGGGCAAACGGCATCAGAAAGAGAAGATCCATCATCTTGATTGGGTGAATGGAGATGCGTTTCCAGCAAGCTGCAACTTCACTGTGTGTGAAGGACTTTTCAGAAGATTGTTGGAGTTTGACACTTGCCGTGTTTGGAGCAAGATGGCAATGAAAGAGACAGTGGGACAAAGAGATACACGGGACAAAGCTGAAGAGAACTGACTGCCATTGGACTGCAAAGTGGAAGAAGAGACTAAAGTGAAAGAAGAGGAATGCTGTTTTAGTGTGGGGAATCAAATTGGGTTAAGGAATCTGGGGAGACAAACGACTGCCTTGAAGTGGAGGATTGACAAAGTGTCCAGACCACCACAAAAGGGGGAGGAAGACAAGCACTGAGGTATGCAAGAGTACTATTAGAGAAAATGGAAAGACAACACCACACATGCACATAACATGCACTACAGAGAATACAAAATCATACATAAAGTGTTACACATCAAAAGAGGGTATTTGTAGAAGGGGTTAATAACACACAGCGTGGTTGCCTATGGTAATCTGCAAGCACTTGGGGTTTAGCTGTGCATGACTATGACAGAGATTTTCATTTAGATGTTTCTGAAACAAAATTTGGAGTGAACAGAGTTTTGTTTCAGAAAAAAGGGGGAAGGTACATAAAAGGACACACAGAAATAGAAAATGTATTAACCTTACTAACACACACATTAGGATCAAACACAATTTTAAGTAGGCAATACTGTTACCATCATCCTGTCTGGTTTATTGAGTGGGTTGAGAAGTGATACATAGACAACTGAATTAGTATTATTTTGGGGGATATGATAGCAGGGGTGAACAGAATCCTGCAGTCAGAGTTTAAATGAATAAAACTAGCAGATGTTTTGTTTTTTGTTTTGTTTTTTTGTTTCTGATGTATGGGGAAGGTTTTAACCATGGAACCAAGTTTTAGATTTGGTGTGTTTTCACCGATTAAAAAAAGAATATTATGGGACAAGTCCTAGGACCAGGATTCTGTATTTTTATTTACTCTTGTTTTCAGGTTTTATCTGTTATTTTCATTTTATTTTTTGTTTTTGAACAGTGCACTGACTTGTGTTTGTGAATTTCTTTTCTTTAAGCAGATCTGCACGACGGGAATTAAAAGCGCTATACGACATGTAGAGAAAACCGTTGCAAGTGATTTTCTCCAAAATTGCAATGGGCTCTGGAGAAAGCTGCTTATTTGGGACAATTAGAAATTGAGAGTCCCTGCCAAAAAGGATTCAGTGAGGTAATCCGATCTAAAGTTCTTCTTTTTCTTTTTTGAAATGACATCATTTTGCTGAGCGTGGAAATGAAATGCGACGACCGATTCCACTATCAGCAAAGAATCACGGAATGAATGAATGAGTGAAAAAAAAAACTGAGTGACTGGTAAAAGCTGACAAAAGCTCACACAAGTTGACAAGACTTGACCATTATTCAAGGTTAACCTCCACCTAGACAGGACAAAAGGGTGGATGAATTTATGTGTGTTTCTTTTTACAGGAGCAGGAAGATGACAACAACATCCTAGGTTGTGTGACGATTTAACCTTTTAAATGCCACTTTCTGTGTTTGTGAATCTATCAGGGGTGTGTTATTCATGGGCTTGTGCGCAGCGTTAACATTTACATTTCTTTTCTACAGCAGAGAGTTAATCATGTGTTTGATTATGTGAGTTACAGCAGGACACACTAATGGTTAATGTTTTTCAATAACAGGATTACTGGGTTTATGAGTGAAGGGAACTGGGCTTACAGGCTATATGTTGATTATGCTATTACACTGTGTTGTTGGGAAAATGTTGAATATTACAGGGGAGAAGTGAAAATAGTGTGAAAGACATCCTGTGTTAAAATCAGTGTCATTCCTTTTACAGCAGGCTTAACTTTATGACCTTTTACGGCACCTCTGGAACCTGTCGACCTGCGCCTGACCACCAGGATGATCCATGTGTGTTGCTAATGTTTGTTTTTTCTAAGAGTGTTTGTAGAGGATTCAGCAGGGACGACAAGTGACATGAGAAAACAAATAAGAGATGCAGTGAAAACAAATAAGAGATGCAGTGTTTTTAATAGTTTAATATGGGACTCATTAGCTGGCCACTATTGAGCTCATAGTGAGTGGAGTGAAAAGTCACAGATTAAATTGTGGAATAAATTGGGATGATTGATGATTTGGGACAAATTATGGCAATAATTGTGATTAAATGATTGGAGAAAACCTGCACATGATACTTGTCTTTTATGCCGAATACTTTATTACTCTTATGATCGAGTTGGTTGAAAATGTGAAGTTTGATTTAACAGATTTGTCTTCCAGGATACAGGCTCCAGGTGAAGCTGGGAGTTAAATAAGCTAAACATGTAACTGCCGACTAATGTTTTTACACAGGGTTACAGGTTGGAGTATGGCTGCTCCAACTGGAAAACCCTGGAGATTGTTTTAGAGAGACGGTGCAACATTCTTGTACATGTCTTATTGGGGAGTTGACACATGGTGAAAGCCATGTGGCAAGAGGAGTGTTATTTTTTAATCTGTAGATGCCGTGAGGTGCCATGACGAGAAGGAGTGACTGAGGAGATCGTCCACAAGATGGGAGCTGAGGCCAGGAGAGAGTATTCATGAGGATCAGAGATCACCTTCAGCACAGCAGACATCGCGCAGGAGATCGTAATGAGGAGACTCTGCACAGCAAAATCTTAAATAAAATGAAAGAGTGTCGACGTTGACGTTGAAGAAGACAACTAAGGTGTACGACGTGCTCTGCCTTAAAATCTTCATCAGCGTTGGAACGTGAGAATCGAGGGATGGAGAGAGCGTGCCAAGCTCCAAAAGTGACGGCGCAGAGGAAGTCCAGCGATGGAATTGTGATTCTGTGGACAGCACAAAAGCTAGGAGGCTCGGAAATAGTTGACACCACTTTTCCCAAGGAGGAAGATCACCTAAAGTGTGTCACTTTGCCATGCAGATTTGATGCTCTGCAGAGAAGCCTTCTGCGTGGGAGAGATGTAAACAGACGAGCCTTTCATCTACATTTACATCAGGTCAACTTCTCTAGGCTGGTTAAGGGGAAATTGGAGAGAAACGGTAGTGTTAGGTGTGATAACTGTTGTTATTGTAACTGTGATTTTTTTCTTATAAGTGAATTGCACAGAGACAGACCTGAATCCACTCCGGCAACTCCACCATCACAGGCCACGGCGAAGCGAACCAAACGCAGTGAAACAGGTAAATCAGATGAGTCTCTGGATTATTATAGCGGTATAGAGTTGGACTACGTTAAAGGGTCCACTACCTTGTACACATTCGACATCTTTGCTGTCATTAAATGTAAAGGCTTAAACAGTTCATGGCGGGATGATGTCTGGGTAGGTTACAATCCAATGGTTAAAATAAAGAGTGTAATAATCAGAAGCTTGGCTACCCCTATCACACTTATTGGAAGGGCCTGTGTGAGTACTGGTCTACCATAGTGGAGTATTCTGGCACGTGGCGCCCCTACAAGGACACCACGTGGCAGAAGGTTGGGTTTCAGCAGGACTTCTCAGCTGGGCAGAACCCGTTGACCCTCTCACTGAATCGTTGGTATGACACCATGTGGCCCGCCCGATCCGTGGTGTACTTAGGATGCATACGGTTTGGTGAAAATTAATTTTAGAGATTCTGCACCTGATGTAGCTGAAATAACTGTATCAACACCTCCCCCACCATTGCCACTTTCAGAATCGGGCCCACAAATAATTGAGGTAGATTATAGATTATATAAGACTCAAACCTAAACAGCTCATTTCAATGGCCACTGGCTAGCAAGCAATCTGGGGCCAGACTGGCTCATCCAAAATGCTAGAGAACAAAAATTTTCAGATTGTGTGGCGTGCGCAGCTGCCCGCCCACATCTTTTTACAGAACCAGCTCCTCTATATCCCGAAGACCAGTGGGGATTTGAGTGTATGGTAAGACTCACCAGAGAAGCGGCTTCTGAAGGTAATTGTACTACGTTAGCAAGTTTGTTTCCACCAATAGGTAATAATACTGTACTTGGTCCCTTCACGCCAAGAAGAGCCAACTACACATGTTTTAACTTTACGGTGTTTTTCCCTGACATGAGCATGAGGCCGGGGAGATGAACGCCGATTGGTGCACTGTGACGTACCTGGCCAGAGGAAAGGTATCAAAAGACACCGGCACCGAAATAGGCCCATGGGCACGTGTTGGTTTGTATTATTATCATGGTGGCTACAGATTGTATGTTAGAATTCTTAGTGGGACTTCTGGTCTCTGTGCCATGGTACGTTTAGGTGCACCTCTCGTTTTAGTAGGAGAAAGGGGGGTGCGGCTGGCTAAGCCCGGCACCGCTCAACTGACAGCCACGCGCAGACGTCATGTGTTGGCCAAACGGTCACCAGGATCGTTTGACCTTACAATGGGATCACCAACATACATAGATGCTATTGGGGTTCCTAGGGGTGTGCCTAATGAATTTAAGGTAGCGGACCAAATTGCTGGAGGATTTGAAAATTGTCCAATAATTTCTGCATTCTTTCCAGTAACTCCAAGCAAGAATGTGGATCATATCAATTATGTGCACTATAATGTCCTGAGACTGGCGAACTTTACGAGGGACGCAGTTGAAGGGCTTACTGAACAGTTGGGTCCTTTAATGGCAGTACAAAATCAGATGGTGTTATGTTGTTGGGGAGAAACGGGGCGATTGCGCGATGTTTGGGGATATGTATTGTACTTTTATTCCAAATAACACAGCTCCAGATGGATCTGTGACCCGAATTCTGGAAGGCCCAAAGACGTTGTCCACCACAATGTATGAGCATTCGGGAGTGGATAACCCGCTGGAAGAGTGGATGACCTCTGTCTTTGGGCAATGGAAAGGTTTCATTATGTCAATTATGGTTTCTTTGTCTGTTTTACTGCAATATTAGTGACGTGTGGGTGTTGTTGTGTGCCTTGTATCAGAGCCTTGTTCGTAAGACTCATCAATCGTGCTGTGGGAGAATCTGATACAAAGACCAGCACCAGGAGGCCACTTTTGGGAAATGGGGAGTCACAGTATGAAAACATTATGGTGAAAGATTTAGTGTAGTTTTATCTGCCTTAGGGCCGATAAAAAGGGGGACTTGTAGGAATGTTTAGCTTATTTTAGAGTTTAGGAATGTGTTAGATAGGATATAGAATTGTTGTAGAGAAATTGGCACTGCCCTGGATATAAATAAAGGCCTGACTGTGTCATGAACTTAGGAGTAGATTTTAGGAGACCCTCCCCCACTTGAACTGTGAAACTAAGACAAAAAGGAGTTAATGTTAAGTGGAAATTCCTCAGGGCATACCTGGGTGAGGGTCTCAACATTTGTAACTGGATAACTGCGGTTTGGAAGGGAGATGGGTTTTTATGACCCCTAGGAAGAGACACACACCCACAGTGTTTTAACTGATATACTCCCACACCTATATGCACACTCACTCACGTGCACTCACACATACACAGGTATCCGCACAGTCACTCACGAGCACTCACATAGACACGCGGGAACGCGCATACACAGGCACTCACGTGCTCGTGCACATAGACACAGATACAGTTTGCAGCACACCGTGGGGGTTTTATGATGGGGTCACTTCTATAAAGCTGGCTGTAACTAACAAAGAGGTGGAAATTTTTTTGCAGAGGGACACTGGCCTCGTCTTCCCTTCTAGAAGAATGTAAAGATGAAGATGAATAAAGTTTTGTAAAAATGACTACTGTTTCCGGTGCATCTCTGGAGGCCTGAGGAATAAAAAAGAACCGGGGTAAAACTGATTTCCCAACACTTACTACTCCTGAAAGTTTTGAGATGTTAGCTCTTTATACAACGAAGTTATAGTAGGATACAAATAATATCAGGCTGATCCTGCCACAATTTGTTCCCCCTGTGTAAATCACGGACAAACTGTATCCCACATTGCTGATTTTTAGTTCTCAAACACTTCTTATTATGACACATTACTCCTGAAACTTTGGATGATTTAGCTCGTTATATAGTAAAGTTACAGGAAAATACAAATAGTTATCAGCCAAAATGTGTCACGGGCTGCGACGGGAAACAAATTTTGCCGGGGATACCTACTTTGGCACAACACCGGCAATGTACCATCTTGATGCTAACGGAGTCGTGGCTAACACCGCTAACTCCGGACACGAGCGTGACACTGCCGGGATTCCAGCTGCTGCGAGCAGACAGGACGAGAGACAGCGGTGTGAGATTATTATTCTAAACATATGTTATCTTATATCTGTAGTCAAGGTAGTTGAATTATTCAATTCAATTCAATTCAATTTTATTTATATAGCGCCAAATCACAACAAAAGTCGCCTCAAGGCGCTTTATATTGTACAGTAGATACAGTAGAATTATGTTAACAGCTGTTGAACATATAATATCCTTTAGTCTAGATTTTGTGCGGTGTATGTAGCTTAGTTCCCATTATATTTTTAGGTTAAAAGAACATGACCATTTTTGTAGTTTCTTAGACAGGTGTTCCATTATATTTTTGGATTCTGTTAGACAGGTGTGCACTACCATGTACTGCTGTGAATGTGTTACACTGTTTTCTTGACATTTCATACTGCTGAATCATGAAGAATGTGTTTTTTGCAGAGGACCTCGTGCCGATTATAGAAGAGACAGACCACATTCCATGCCCCCACCTTTGCTTAGAGCAGAAAGACAGGGAGCCAAGGTCAGAAGTCAGGCTCGCTAAGAATTAGAAAAACATGTGAAGAGTTAGCGTTTACGACTAGGTGGGGGCCACTAGAGGCTATAAGAAGCAGAGTAACCCGTCACCATTTTGAGATTTTCCTGTGACCCTCTACATGCATCTCTCCCCATCATGATGGCTTGTGCTTAGGGATGGGTATCGAAAACCAGTTCTTGTAGAGAACCAGTTCCCACTGTTTCAATTCCTTGGAATTGTTTGCCATTTTTGCAAACGATTCCCTTATCGATTCCAGTCGCCCCGAATGACGTCACCACGTTGCGGAGCGTCGGAGCGTACCTGGCAGGAAACACGGCGCCTAAGCGGCTCAAACCCTTAAAAGTTTGGTTATACTTTACGAGAACGGATGACAACAGAGCAACTTGCAATACTTGCAAAGTAGATATTTCATTAAGGGAGGAAACACTACGAATATGCAAAAGCAGTTGCTCACAAAACACGCGATGAACTTAAATGAATGTCGTGTTTTTAATTCCGCTCCGGACTCGTGAATCTCAACCCAGCTGTAGCAGCGGTAATGTTCACACGTCCTCTCCTGTTAATGCAGCAGGTAAATAATCAACTAACAGTGCATATTATGTTAGCGCGATCTGCTTTATTACAAAACCTGCCATTACTGTGCATTTAGGTGACCATGATGAGAGAGACAGAGTTTGGCTGGCGCTCGCTGGCAGTTCCCGCTGCAGTCCACCGGTAGCGTCTTTTTCAGGCCCGAATGTCACCGAGCAGTGACTAAGTTTGTGGTAAAAGTCTTGCACCCGTTTGCCACAGCAGATGGTAAGTGAATGTGTTTAATTGTAGGCAGGGACATTACTGGATATTCTTGTGTAATTGCTACAGAATAATTTATGTTATACTTTGTTATTGCTACAGAAGAATATTTATTTTATTATTTTACATTTACATTTATTTCCCGGGGACCCTGTGACACCCCACTGAAGAGCCGTAGGCTGGATCTCTTAAGATCTCACTGCTGGGTTTGTAAGGCCATGTTACTCGTAAATTTCTATCTTGTTCAAAGAGAAGATATAAAACAAAATTCTAAGCTAATCAACCTTAGTGTTCTCCTTTTTTAAAAAGAATCGATAAGAGAATCGATAAAGAATCGAATCGTTAAACAGAATCGAAAACGGAATCGGAATTGTTAAAATCTTATCAATACCCATCCCTACTTGTGCTCATAAGTGTTGAATTGTATGGAAATAAAGAATTGTTGATTGAGCATTTATACACCGAGTATTGTCCTTCCTTCAGCCCAGGGATTAAAAGAATTGGGAGTTTTTAACAGCGGTAAGAGGAAAGGAGGGGGACTGACAGTGTTTGTGAATGACAGATGGTGTAACCCTGGGCACATCACTGTGAAAAGTTACATCAGTGAGCATGCGCCAACCAGCGTGCAGCCTGTTGCAGTTGCTCCTGCTTTTACTCTTAGTTTAGCTATGTTTTCTTACGTATTCTTTTATTTCTGATTTGTATTTTCCTCCGTTTATTATCTTTCACTCAATGATGTGGCTTGAGAGAGTTTTTGTTCTTCTGGTGGCCGTGGAACTATTACTTTTATTAAGGAACGGGACCGCGGCACATCTCCTACACGCATGAACTGTTTACTCCAGAGATCAGCTGATCGCCCTGATGCTGGCCGGCTCGCTGGCCAGACCCGCAGAAGTACCAGCTGAAATTTGGAGAAAACCACATCGGTGATGCAGAGGTGAAGGACAGAAGAGAAAAAAGAAGGAGACGGTGAGACAGCGGAGGCTTGACGCGAGGAGGAGGTATAAACCATGTCTGCCGTCTATCGTAATGGGAAATGTGCAATCGTTATCAAATAAAATCGACCAGCTCTCAGCACTGGTACGGAGTCAGAAGGAATACCGAGAGTGTAGCATGATGTGTTGAGGCCGTATTATTTACCCAGAGAATTCTCTCACGTCATCTTGGTGGCTGTTTATGTTCCTCCCTCTGCTAACCCCACAGCTGCATGTGACACTATCCACTCTGCCATAGCCCGGTTACAGACTCTGCACCCGAGTGCCTTTATTGTGATCTCGGGTGACTTCAACCATGTATCACTGGACAATACACTACCAACATTCAGACAATATGTGGACTGTCCCATCAGGGGAGAGAAAATTTTAGACCTACTGTATGCTAATGTCAAGGATGCATACAGCTCCTCCTCCCTTCGCCCACTTGGTAGGTCAGATCATAACCTGATTCACCCTCACCCTGAGGCACCCTCAGAGCCTGTTTCTTTGACATGGGAAAATTAACCAAAACACCAGGAAAAGAATTATGGAGCTCCATAAGTGTGGCTCAATTTTGAATACAATTTGGGTCCATTTAGTGTGCAGATAACTCTCTCGAAAGCTTTTTGGTCCTTAACACAGATGTTCCCATACTAGGATGTGATGTTCTTTCTGAGGATGCTCTCCATGCCTGTATCATCTCCGACAACTGGCGAGACCCTAAAATTCGTCAGTTGTTGGAGGTGATACAGGCACTGCCTTTTGGAGTGGACTTGAATGTGGGCAGACCACATCAGGTCTGAGGAGATGTGGACACCGAGATACTTGAAGGACTGCACCCTCTCCACTGGAGCTCCACTGATGATAATGGGTTTGTACAGCTCGTTGGTGAATGCAGAGTCTGCGTTGATCGGTGCAGTGTCCCTGGCTTTGTAGTCCGTAATGGTGCGTAGTCCATGTCACATACTCCTTGTGTCACCCTGCTGGAAGCGAGACTCCATGTGCTCCCGGTACTGGCGTTTGGCATCTCTCACCGCACGCCGTATGAGACCGCTTTGTTGGTGCTCCTCTCTCCAGTGGCCAGACCCGTGTTATAGATGGTGGTACTGACGTTCACTGCAGCATGGATGAATCTGTCCACTCACAGTTTCTGGTTTGGGAATTTGGTGACTCTCGCTGTGGGGATAATCTCCTCCGCTAGCATATTAACGAAGCATACTGCTACTTCCGTAAACTCATTGATGTCGACTGTGCACGCTCTGAACATGTCCCCGTCTACGTCATTGAGTGCGTCCTGTAGCGTAGCTTCTGATTGGGCAGACCAAGGTTTCACCTCCCTCGTGGTTACTTCTTGCCTCCGTATGTTTTGCTTATACTGCGGGATGAGGAGATTTGGCGTTGTAGTCAGACTTCCCAAAAGCCGGGTGTGAGACAGCTATATAGCCCTGCATGTAGCAGTGGTCCAAAATTTGATCCCCCCATGTTGAACAGGAGACATGCTTATAGAAGTTATTTATTTGTAAAAAAATGTTTGGAATCATGTATGATTTTCGTTCCACTTCTCAAGTGTACACCACTTTGTATTGGTCTTTCGCGTGGAATTCCAATAAAATTGATTCATGTTTGTGGCTGTAATGAGACAAAATGTGGAAAAGTTCAAGGGGGCCGAAAACTTTCGCAAGCCACTGTAGATCTGACATCATCAGCATATAAGTGAAATGCAATGCTTTGCTTTCTCAGTATGGAACCAAGAGGAAGCAGATATAAAGGGGGCCTAGAACTGAGCCCCGTCGGACACCACACAGGAGAGGGGTGGAGGATGACCTATGATCACTAAGACTGACACAGAAAGAACATCCTTATCTGAAAAGACAGGTGTACACAGAGTTGGGGGGCAGACGATGTTACTTACTGTGTCTTAGAGAACCTTAGGATTTCTTTTTCATACTGCCCGTAGTTTAGAGAAATATGTGTCTCTCGAATCTTTCACCATGTTGTTGAAGGTATATAATAGTTCTTTTAAGTGGAGCTTATGAACCTCAAGTTTTGTGGCTTTCTACAGGCGTTCAGTTTTACGGCAAATTCACCTAAAAATGGGAATAGCTTCTGTAAACCAGGGCAGGAATTTAATAGTGCTGCCTTTCCAAATTATTGCAAATTAAAGGAGGAAACATGCCGTTCTATATGATCGGTTTCATGTAAATTATTATCAAACAATTCCTCAAATTGTTCCACGGCAGAATTAGTAATTAATCGTGAATGCTTCACATGAACAGAGGGCAGTGTGTCACAAATAAAGGAGAGATCAAATAAAAGATATTTATGATCGCTAATAAAAATGTCCTCACGACAAACTCGGCTGATATCCAAATCCAGTGATAGAATCAGATCCATGTGACATTTCATGTGACTGTTGGCCCAGTCACATAAAATTAAATTGTCCCAGCAGAAGGATTTTATACAGCTTGATGGTGGAGGATAGAGAGTCCCCAACCTCCACTAAGTAACTCATCGCTTGTCCTGGTGGTCTATAGATTGAGATCAAATAGCAGGGATTACTCCTATTTATCTTCATCATCTGAATCTCAAAAGAGAAGGGGTCTTCACCAGATGAAAGAAAAAGTAGTTTCTAGCAATAACAGCCAGCTCACCTACATTATACACTATATTACTCTGTTTGTCTCTGGGGAACCGATCCTTGAGCTGGACCAATTTTAGGAAGGCACCTAAATGAGGAAAGGAAAGCTCCAGCCGATCTTGGAGAGAAGGTCAACTGCTGCGTGGGCGAAAACCCTTAGTAATCCTTTATGTGTCAGGAGTATCGGAACTGTGGCTGTGGCTTTTAAACACCAAAACATGATTCACCATAAACTGGTCCACCCGCCAATTTTGGGTCACTCGACACAAACAGAATAATGTGGTGTACACTGTTTAGTGCCAGGAGGATTGTCATGATTTATACATCAGGGAAACCAAACAACCTCTGTCGAAGTGGCTGTGTGTGGGCAATAAAGTCTAAAGTTAAAGAGTACCGCATGTGTACCCTTTAAATGACCCAAGAGTGACATTACTGAAACATATGACCAATACATAAAAAAAAAAAGATATCCAGTACGGAGTTCAGACCAGTTTATTGTTCAGATGAACACCAAGGTACCTTTAGCTGACCACAGCCTCAATGTCCATACCTTTGATGTTTAGTGGTTGCAGTGGAGGATGTTTGTACTTACGGAAGTCTGCCACCACTCAACAAAGTCATGGGTCAGTTCTCTGTACTCCCTGTCGTCCCCATCAATTCAATTCAATTCAATTTTATTTATATAGCGCTAAATCACAACAACAGTCACCTCAAGGTGCTTTATATTGTAAGGTTGAGCCAACAATAATAGATACAGAGAAAACCCAACAATCATATGACCCCCTATGAGCAAGCATTTTGGCGACAGTGGGAAGGAAAAAGTCCCTTTTAACAGGAAGAAACTTCCAGCAGAATCAGGCTCAGGGAGGGGCGGGGCCATCTGCCGGGACCAGTTGGGGTGAGAGAAGAAAAACAGGATAAAGACATGCTGTGGAAGAGACAGAGATTCATGGTGTTATTTAATGCAGAGAGGTCTTTTAACACATAGTGAGTGAGTAAGGTGACTGGAAAGGAAAAACTCAATGCATCATGGGAATCCCCCGGCAGCCTACGTCTGTTGCAGCATAACTACGGTAGGATTCAGGGTCACCTGGTCCAGCCCTGACTATATGCTTTAGCAAAAAGAAAAGTTTTAAGCCTAATCTTAAAAGTAGAGATAGTGTCTGTCTCCTGGATCCAAACTGGAAGCTGGTTCCACAGAAGAGGGGCCTCAAAACTGAAGGCTCTCCCTCTGTCAAGAACCGTAGTTCTAACACGCAAGCTGGACCCTGAAGCAAACACAATACACAGGAATGCAGAATAAAGCAGAATAAATAATAAGAATAATGCAGAATAAACTTTACTTTTTAACTAAGGGTGCCTCGGAATGACCAAAGGAAAACACGCTGTTTTAATGTTAGAACAAAAGAGACCGGGAGATAAATGATTCGGGAACGCCATGATTAGGACCATGGGAGGCTGCAACAGAAGTAGTAATAAGATGGCACTAGTCCAAGATGGCGGCCAACCAAACCGGTTTGACAACCAGTTTGATCGGTTTCGTGCGTGTGCGCATGCGCGTTCAGGTGTGTTACCGGTTATGCTTGTTCATATGTGTAAAACACCCCCTCTCCGCCTAGTGGGATGGTCTAGGTTGTATAGATATAAAAGTGATCCTCAAATTCTAAGAGCATCAGCCGCGGCCTAAGGAGCACAGACACATCGCGCTAAGGATCCCCAACGCATCGACCTAAGGAGCTCAGGATGACATAAGCATCAACCATGACACCCAGCCAGGATATCACCCATGCCACAGCCACTCTAGGTATGTCTACAGGAGTATGCAGTCAGGGTCCTCAACGTAAAAAGCAACGCTGTGAAAACGCCGTAGATGGGACTGTAGTTAAGTTAGAATATCGAGGCGCCAAAGGGTATGTGTATTCCATTAAATATACCGATGGGGCAATTGTGCTTAGTGTAGATTGTGGTGAGGGAATGTTTTGGGGGGAACCCCGAGTCATGTCTACTAAAAACTGGAAGCTCTTCACCACCGTAGTGTGTGCGGACCTGGACAATGTGGGCTTCCCAGAGCTGCTGTATGTTTCCCAGTGGAACAGCACATCAGGCCCAGAGCAACCCTGACGACTTTATTTTTCTCAGTGTATGTGATGACAGGGATAGTCTTATTGCTTCCAGAGGGGTTGAAAACTGGAGGTTAAATCCTTACCCTCTAAACCTTGAAGAGCGCACAAGATGGTTTAAGGTAGTGGTGCAACGGATCAAAAATCTCACGGTTCGGATGGGATCACGGTTTTAAAGTCACGGATCGGATCAATTTTCGGATCAGCAAAAATAGAAAAAAAAAGACAAAAATTCTACTCGCCGTTTACTTATTTAAGTATGTTTTGCCTATTAAAAACATTCAACTGAAGACTCATTCCACGTGTGGCAGCACGAGGTGGAAATAAAGTAAATACTCTTCACAGTTTTAAAAGACAACGCCACCCTGGGAATTTCACCCAGGAAATACTGGAAATAACACTAATCACCAAGAAGGCAGTTAGGTTTGTTATACTCAGTACAGAGACGAGGTTCAATGATAAAATAAGTTAACAATTTATTAATTATTTAAAACAACGTATAAAAGCACAATCATAAGTATCAGTGTACAAATATGCTTAAAAGAGGTATTCAGAGCTGAGGCTTAACAGTGGAGGGGCAGGGATGCCACACACAAACAAAAAAAAAAGAAAACACACCAAGACACAAGTGCAACACAAAATCACACACTCACACTAATAAACTAAACAAGGCAGGTGTGCACACTCAAAGGATCCCACCACCAAGGCACCCTAGTCTCCTCCACGTCAGCACTCTGCATCTGAATAAAAGAAACAAAGAAAATTTTAATACATTACAACAAAACTAATATGTAGCGCTGGGGGATAACCCAACTGCAGGACCACACTGGTGATCTACAGCTAGAAAAAGGGCCTCCCACCAGTGGCGTAACAAAAATCCAAACTACAAATCAAACAACAGTAAAACAACATACAATCTGGATAAAACTCTAAAATATGGAGCAAACGGAATCGCGGTATTGCTACAAATTGCCGTCTGCAGGACTACAAGTTAACGATCAATCAATATGCACGCCAGCTAACTCCGATAACCGGCATGCATATGGCCGCTGTCCACGCCGACGTCCACTGTAAAAGCTGGCCGCAGCCGGGAAAGAAATCTCGCAACGGAACAGACGGTAAAAGCACAGCAAAGCAAAGCAGCAGCACTTCAGTCCACGTAGCTTGGCGCAAAACTCAGGCCCACACTTCCTGCAAAGCATAATAAATAATTACTATAAAAGAATAATAGAAGGCAAAGAGCGTAACAAAAGTTGATTACGTACCAAGTAAGCCGTGTCATAGAACGTGAGCAGAATGGCTCAGAGGAGGCTTCTACAGCTACGACCTACAAACAATAGCCGTTTACCACCAAGTAAGGTAATGTACACACTACAATGAGTAAACACCTACCAGCCGCGATGGAGGCTTCAAAAGAGTAACCCACAACTAATCTCAGCAACACCAACAGGAAGTCAGGTGACCAAAAAGGAGATCACAGGTAAGCGATCCAGGGACACTCAAATGGCCACTATTTATACTAGCGCCCCCTAATGCGCCAGGCTGAAAGTGGGTTGGACCGAGGGATAACATTCATCCTGCCACACACGCACTTATATAAAAACAAATTAAGGTGCAATATGGACATTATGGACCATGCTGGGCATCCTCTGCACACAGCCATAAACAACCAGAGGAGTCTGTTCAGTGACAGGTTGCTTCTCCCAAAGTCAAGGACCAGCAGACTTAAAAAGTCCTTTGTCCCACACGCCAACAAACTGTTTAACTCCTTGCTGGAGGGGAAATGGGGACAGAGGAGGGGGGAACAAGTAGGTGTAGTGCCTTTTCACTGTGCAATAGTTTTTGTTAATATCCACGGTGTAATAGACTCGCAATACTTAAAATGTGCCGTTCCCTTGTATTCTTATTCCTATTTATTCTATTTATCCCTTTTGTATTCTCTGTATTTATAAATGTGTAAACATGGTATATTTCTGCTCACATTCTGCAACTTCTGTGGGTGCTGCTGGAAACTGAATTTCAGTTTGAACCCACCGGAGGGATAAATAAAGTTTCATCTAATCTAATGTAATCTATAGGGCAGTACAGGGCTTTGTAGCTACCACTCCGCTGTGATATGACGAGCGGTCACGGTCACGTGGCTTTACGTTGCCCTGGAGCTCCACCCATTTGTAGTTTGAGCAATAGAAGATGCCTGGGACAGTTCAGCCATAACTTTAAACTTCTCCTGCTCATACATGCTTGGAACGATCTTGTCACTGAAGTGGACGCGCAATGAGATATCATAGCGTGGCTCAAGCACGTTCATCATAGTTTAAACTCCTTGTTTTGCACAACAGACGACGGCCTCCCGTCTGCAGCTAAACACCCAATTAGCTTTAGTAATAGCTTTAGCCCGGTCGGACTGGGCAGTAAAGGGCTGCTTAAATGCCACAAACTCCTCTGCTCCTCACTTGGACCGCTAGCGTACCGAACCGTGGAGTGGGATCGGTTCGGATTTCGGATCAACCGTGATCCGTTGCACCACTAGTTTAAGGACTTGTTTTTTATACAGTGGTGCGACTGGAGAGGCGTCTGTTTAGCCAGATTGATGACGCGATCAAGAGGGACAGACTCAACACTGCGTACGAGAGTATTGGAAAATGCCTTGTTTTTGACAATCTGGCGAGTTGTCTGAAGACTGGTTTGCCTGCTACCCTGTGCAAACCTAAAATCATAAGACCTTCAGACAACTAAACAATGAACTGGTAGGTTTAATGTGTGGGGGTGTGCGTTTGCGTGTGTATCTGTGTAACAAATTAAGAGATTTTGGTTTTCATTTTACAGAGCATGACATGCAGTCGTGGGACCTGTCAGAGTCACCATCAACAGCGCTGCTAATCCAGACCCCTCAGACTCCACCACCCTCACCACAATGCTCACAGGACCCCCTCATATCAGACCTGTGGGAGGAAACTGTAATCGACATCAAACTCGCAACTCTCCACCTGCTGATGTTGGCATTGAATGAGTTTCTACAAGAGAGATGTTACGGATGTCAAACAGGCCACCCCAGTCACGTGCAACACAGCTGCTTGCAGGAATTGTCTGAGTATTTCTTTGACACCTACTATGATGATGTGATGATAAGGCTAAAGACTGACTGATTCATCCCAGCCATCCGGCTGTTTGTACGTTCATACACCATAGATGGGACTGGAACGCAAATCCGCAGAGTGGCAGAACACATCATGTGTGAACTGAGATCAGAGCGACATATAGTATGCGCCATTAATGACAACATTGCGCAGCTGCTAGGACAGGGGTGGGCAATTCCAGGCCCCGAGGGCCGGTGTCCCTGCAGGTTTTAGATCTCACCTTGGGTTAACACACCTGAATCACATGATTAGTTTGTTACCAGGCCTCTGGAGAACATCAGGACATGTTGAGGAGATAATTTAGCCATTTAAATCAGCTGTGTTGGTTCAAGGACACATGTAAAACCTGCAGGGACACCGGCCCTCGGTGCCCACCCCTGTGCTAGGATCAAGTAGTTGTGCCCGCCATGTTAAACCAGCCATGCTCCGCATGATTGGAAACTTTTGGGCTGGGAGACACATGGTTTAATGTGTGCTGTTCAAGTATCCATTGTCTGTGTCTGTGTGAAAATGAAATAAAAAGACATGTTAACATCAACTTAGTCATTTGTGGTTTGTAAATCATGGAAACCACATTGCATAAAATATATCATGATCTAGCCCATCCTGCAGGGTTGGCCAGTTTAAATCAGCTACGTATAGCGGCAGGAGAGGCATCAGGTGTAACACCACCACTTTGTCAGGTCAAACATTATTTAGAACGAGACAACACTTACACACTCCATAAACCTGCGAGGATCCACTTCCCCAGAAATAGAGTATTGGTGACAGGGCTCGACAAACAGTTTCAAGCCGATCTGGTTGACATGTGTGAATATGTGTCAGATAATGATAATCTGAGATATCTGCTAACATGTATAGATGTATTCTCAAAATACGCATGGGTTAGATGCCTCACAAACAAGACAGGGACTGCTGTATCAGCTGCTTTTGAGGATATAGTACTTAGTGAGGGAAGGATCCCTGTGAAACTACAAACAGATGAAGGCAAAGAGTTTTATAATGCAACCTTTAAACAGCTAATGAAACGATATAATATCAAGCATTTCTCAACAGCAAGTGAGGTTAAATGCAGTATTGTCGAGAGATTCAATCGTAGCTTCAAGGGTAGAATGTGGAAGTACTTACTATCAGCCAACTCCCGGAGATATGTAGATGTGATACCAGATCTCACACAAGCATATAACAATGCTTATCACAGGTCTATCCAAATGGCCCCAGCAGAGGAGAATAAGGATAATGAGAAATCGGTCTTTAACACGCTGTACAAAACGAGGCCTCAGAGGGAACTGCGCTTTAAATTTAATGTTGGTGACACTGTACAAATATCAAAACTGAGAGGAAAGTTTCGAAAAGGATATGAGCAGACGTACACCGATGAGATTTTCACAGTCAAGGGATGTATAGGGAGACAGCCCCCAGTGTACAGATTAGCGGGTCTAGCAGGAGAGGTATTGAAAGGGACATTTTATGAGCCTGAGATGCAACGTGTGGTTGTTGATGAAAACAAAACATTTAAAATTGAAAACATATTGGCTGGAAAAAAAGTGGGTCGGAAAAAGCAGGCGCTAGTGAAATGGCTAGGATGGCCCGACAGCTTTAATTCGTGGATTCCAGAAAAAGACATCGTTGAGGCGTAATTAACTCAGATGACGCAGCTCTAAACACATTCATTCAACACTGAGCAGAGACTGAGAAAGCATGAATAAAAAGAACAACAATGCAGGCTTCTATGTAAGCCTCTTCTCAAATGCTTCAGCACATGTTTACCCGGGCAATAAGATATCTAATTTTAGAACAAAGCTAGCAAAACCTATTGTTTTGGATCAGCCGTATGAGGTCGCTGTTATAGAGATACAGTATCCACCTATATCGCTGTCTTTTCCACAATCAGATTCACAAGTGGAAATTCATGACCCAGTCAAAGATGGAGCCATAGCCGTAACCATAATCAAACTGTCTGTGGGTCATTATGCATCTGTGGAACAGATAATAAAAGAATTTTACTTTAAATGTCAGCAGCACCATGCCACTGGAGACATTAAAATGCAATAAAACGCAGTTAGTAACCATGCCTGTGTTATGGGGCCTAGGGGGACTATTCTCACATTTAGAGGGAGACTGGCGGAAATCCTAGGATTCAAAACAGGAGACCCGTTTGTACTTCATTATAAAAACACATACGCCCCACACCCCGCAGACATATACGGGGGAAAATATAACATCTTTATTTATGCAGATATCGTTGACTACCAGCTTGTGGGTGACGCCCACGCGAGGCTATTAAGAGCTATAAATATTACAGACAATGACCACCGATTGCCTATTCTACAATTTGACAGCCCACACTACACACCTGTGTCAAAGACATTAATTGACGACATAGAAATTGATTTGAAAGACGATCAAAATCAACACATACCCTTTTTATACGGCAAGGTGTTTGTCAAGTTACACTTCCGACCAATAACCCAGCATTTTTGAAAAAAAAGATGGCCGTCTACAACACTGATGACTCAAAATATGTAAAATACTACTTATCACAGGCTGGTGGAGAGCTCGGAGGATATGTTGGAACCAGTATGGATGGTTGGAACCAGTACGCAATATGGGTCAGGACTGGGTGGGTTGTTCAGCAGCTTGTTTAGATTTGCTGTACCGCTGTTTAAAAAAGGAGTTAGCATACTCAAACCACACCTAAAAACAGCCGCCTCTGGCATAGTGTCTGATGTCATAACCAACATAACAAGACCCTCAACCACTAAACAGGACGGTAACGGCTTGTATGTGTTTACACCCAAGCCATCTAAGACCCCACCCACAGGGCAACCGCTGTCTAAAAAGCGTAAAACCACAAAACCTAGCAGGAGATCCACCAAATGGACACCGCCATGCAGAGTGAAAAGACCCAGAACCAGTCGTTCAAAAACTGCAGCATTTGACATATTCTAAATTGCACTGTTACACAGTCATTCTGGAGAATGTGTAAAAACAGAGCTGGACCTGTTTACTGTTCCCTACACACAGACTAGCATTGAGAAAAGTACATTTATACATCTCATCATCCGTTGAAGATTACCTGGATCTAAATGACTCATATATTTACACATGTGTGAGAATCACAAACGCTGATGGCTCAAACCTGGCTAGGGACGCTAATGTAGGATTTATTAATTAACCTGGATGCACCTTATTTAGTCAAGTCGATGTTAATTTGGGAGACAGGCTCATTAGTTAATCATCCAACACATATTCATACAGAGGTGTGATAGAATGTCTTTTCAATTATAATTATTATCAATTATCAATTATAATAAGGACACGTTAGACACACAGTTCAGCACCGTGTTATTCTGTAAGGATACATCATCACACATGAATGACACATCTATAGAAGGAGAAAACCAGGAGCTGGTGACCAGAGGTGGCTACACAGCAAATAGCAGTATTGTTGAATTGATTGCACCAGTACATGCAGACCTGTTTTTTCAAGAAAAACTGTTACTTAATGGAATCAACCTGTCGCTGAAGTTTGTGCGCTCTAAAGACGAATTTGCTCTCATGACAGCTGATGCCAATGCATTCAGAGTTAAAATTGTCTCAGCCAGTCTCTTTGTCAAGAAAGTTAGTGTATCACCGAGCGTCAGACTTGCACACAGCAAGGCAGTGAACCATGCAAATGCAAAATACACGGTAGACAGAGTGTCTTTAAAGACCTTCTCCATACCGGCTAGAATATCAACAAATGACAATTTATTTATGGGTAGGATACCTAAATTTGTCATCATTGCATTCATAGACAATGAAGCATACACCAGCGTAATCCATTTCATTTTGAAAACTGCGATATAGAATTTATGTCTTTACATGCTGATAGTCAGGCTTATCCTGCTAAACCATTCCAGCCAAATTTCCAGAGAAAACACTATACCAGAGAATTTTACCAGCTGATACAAACCACAGGAAGACATTTAAGGGTCAGACCCTTGGCCATAACACGTGATGACTTTGGTAAGGGCTACACTTTATTCTGTTTCAATCTGGAAGCTGACGAAGGACATTCAGGCAATGTGTCAATAATTAAAACTGGGAACGTGAGATTGGAAACCCGTTTCAGAAATCCACTACCCCGTACAGTGAACCTCTTGTGCTATTCTGTATTTGATTCAGTCATTGAAATATCTAACATGAGACAGGTGCTCTTGGACTACTATTGAGACAAAAACGGTCATGAACACTATAGAACTATCAGCCGTGATCGGCAGCATTATCAATAAAAACACACATTTCCTAGGCGTGTTAGCCTATGATCAGCTAACCAATGAACGGCTTCAAAGACTCCCTGCTATGGGTATTGTAAACAACCACCCTTCTACGATGCCCGGGGAACATTGGCTTGCTGTTTATATTTCGAGAGACAGACACGGTTATTTTTTTGATAGTTTTGGACACTCGTTAGACAGTTTTCCCCCAGCAATAAAGATGTTTCTTCTAAAAAACTGTTCCACTGTTTTATATTCAGGAAAACAAGTGCAGAACGACTTCTCCATCACATGCGGTCAACATTGTGTATTTTTTTTTTATATCATATGCAAAATGATGTATCTTACGCCCGTCTGCTTAACATGTATGGGTCTGATTTAATTTGTAATGATGCTATGCTGTGTCGATTTGTCAACAACATACAACCTGTTGCTCTATGCAGTGATTATGTGTGTGTGCAATGCGGATACTGACATGTACTAATGAGAATAATAAAAACAACATGAGAGCATGATTTAATTGAGTCAATGGTATTTATTATCAAATCTCGTGTATATATATATATATATATATATATATATATGCTGGCTCCAGGTTTTTGTTGTTGTTCTGAGAGGTCGATACTGCTTAAACATTCCAAAAACGCCAGGGTTCGTTTGGTGTCCTGATCATTATGTGGAGGGGTACTGTTTTGCAGTCTGTGAAGATAGACATGTGTTAAAACATTTATACATTTACCCATTTTAAACAGAATAAACGTGTCTCCCTCTCTCTCTTTTTATCTAATTTATATATGCCTATGCTTACCTTGTAGTGTGCGTTATTCTGGACGGCCCTGCTTCTCCACACACACGGTTCTCTGGCGTGGCTCTGTATGTGTAAAATGGTCGGTTTTAGAACATTTGTAATTGTTTAAATGCCCCCTTTTTAAAAAAAAAAGAAAAATACACAACTATACACCCTGTTGTATACACACCTGTTGTAAGAATGGGCTCTGTGTTCCCGGTGTCTGAATGTTTTCCTGCTCAGTTTGTTCACCCTGGAACAAATCAAAGAAAAACGCTGTTATTACATAATTTGAAACAATCGCAACTTTAAAACATACATACGTTTAAAAAATCGTGTATTTCTGTACACACCTTGTGCCTGTTAGAGAACTGGTTCCAGCTGTAAAAGCGCCCGTTTCTAAAGAAAAGGGTCCTGTGCCGTTTTCCCGAACTCCTAAAAATTAAGCTTGTTTTAGGAAAAAAATGTTTAAATATCCTATAATATGTTAACATAACACCTTTAAAAATACAATAATAGGTTTTGCTTTACTTACGATGTCCATGTTATGAAGAACGATGTTAGTTTTGATGATCTCAAAGAAAATGGTGTGCTCCGCAGCAATCTTGACGGGTAAATGGCTAAGGGTTTCGGGCTCTGAGCGTGTTTTATATAGGATGGGTGTTTCCAAAAAGAAAGGTATGTCTCCAACCAATTTAAATGAGCTTTTATCTTCTCAAGGAATTACAAATGAACCGATACTTCAGACAATAGGCGGGGTCCCCACCCGACCGGTACACCTGTCGGCTTTTACCTTTTCCTAAGGAATCCCAACAATTAAATGATACCCGCAGTGGGCTTTTGCAATCCTGAACAAATTTTAAACAATTAACCGGCTGTTGAAAAGACGGAGCGGGTCTGTGCGACTGGTTTTAGAAGTATCACTGCTGCGTTTATTTTCTAAAGGGCTGAAAGTTATTTGCGACCATCTGTTGTGTTAAAAACTACTCTGAAACCATGAAACCCCTCACGGAAGAAATGCCCGTTTGATCCGTTTTTAAAATAAAATGCTTGCATCGGTGCATGCTATGACATCAGAATCACAAAATGAGTGTGATTAAAAGACGATTAGTTTGAAAAGAGCGATACTGGCTGCTTTGGGGGAAAAGGTGACATATTGTGCAGCGTGTTTTAGAAGTTTCCCCAATAGCATTTATTTTCTAAAGGACTGAATGCTATTTGTGACCATTTACTGTGTTAAAACTAGCTGGCTCTCTCTCCCTCTTGGATCAATATTCCGAAATCCCGATTTTTAAATAAAATGATCGCATCAACCTTTGAAAGAAACCCCAGTACATGCGTAAAACTAGTAAGATTAAAAACTATTGGATTAAATGAAACGCTTGTGAACAGTCATGAGGGCTGAAATTACTTGTACAGAAGAAATTCCCGTTTGATCCGTTTTTTTCTGCTGAGACATTGTCAGAATCATAAAATTAGTGTGATTAAAACACAATTAGTAACACCTTTGACTAGATGTAAATAAAAAACATCCCGAACAATAACCTGAGTACACAGTAGAAGGATTAACATAGTTCAAAGAAACCAGAAATTCCACATCCACCTTCGCGTGGGGGCCAAGTTACCACTGAATGGTGACTGCCAGACTGGTGTGGAGCAGCCGGCCATGTGGGCTTAAATAGTCCTCCTGATGATTGCCTGGAATGGGATGCAGGTGTGAAGACGGCAGCCACACCCGTAGGCATGGGCATCCCATCCGCTCCTCAGACACTGGGCCGCAGACACCCTTCCTTCTACTTTTAAATACTCTAGGAACAGCAAGTAAGCCTGCAGTGCAAGAGCAAAGTGCTCGAATAGGGTGATAAGTAGGGCTGCACGATTATTCGTTAGAAAATCGCGATCTCAATTCATACTTATGTGCGATCTCATTTCGAAATGACAACGATTTTAAAAAAGAAATTACGTCCCGCATTTTGATTTAACAGGAAGCTAATGAAGGGAAGACAAAACAGGAGAAATATGCTCTCTCTTTCTAGTCCCTGTCAGTACCTTTGCTGCAGCATTTTGGATTAACTGAAGGCTTTTCAGGGAGTTTTTAGGGCATTCTGATAATGAATTACAGTAGTCCAGCCTGGAAGTAATAAATACATGAAGTAGTTTTTCAGTGTCACTGTGAGGGAGGATATTTCTAATTTTAGAGATGTTGAACAAATAGAAGAAAGCAGTCTTACATATTTGTTTAATATGTGCGTTGAAGGACATGTCCTGGTCAAAAATGACTCCAAGGTTCCTCACAGCATTACTGGAGGCCAAGGTAATGCCATCCACAGTAAGAATCTGGTTAGATACCATATTTCTAACATTTTCAGGGCCGAGTACAATAACCTCAGTTTTATTTGAATTAAGAAGCAGAAAGTTAGCGGCCATCCAGGTCTTTATCTCTTTAAGACTTTCCTGAAGTTTAACTAATTGATGTGTGTTACCTGGCTTAATGGATAGATAGAGCTGGGCATCTCTGCACAGCAGTGAAAATGTATGATATGTCTTCTAATGATGCTGCCTAAGGGAAGCATGTATAATGTAAACAGAATTGGTCCTAGCACTGAACCCTGTGGATCACCATAATTGACCTTGGTGTGTGAAGAGGACTCTCCATTTACATGTACAAATTGGAGTCTATTAGATAGATATGATACAAACCACTGCAGCGCAGTACCTGTAATACCTACAGCATGTTCTAATCGCTCTAATAGGATATTATGGTCAACAGTATCGAATGCTGCACTAAGGTCTAGCAGGACAAGCACAGAGATGAGTCCACTGTCAGAGGCCATAAGAAGATCATTTGTAACCTTCACTAAAGCTGTTTCTGTGCTGTGATGAGCTCTGAAACCTGACTGAAACTCTTCAAATAAGCCATTCCTCTGCAGATGATCTGTTAGCTGTTTGACAACTACTCTTTCAAGGATTTTTGATATGAAAGGAAGGTTGGAGATTGGCCTGTAATTAGCTTAGATATTTGCGTCTAGGGATTACTTGTTGAGTAAAGGTTTAACTACAGCCAGCTTGAAGGCCTGTGGTACATAGCCGATTATTAGAGATAGGTTGATCATATTTAAGATCGAAGAATTAATTAATGGCAGGACTTCTTTGAGCAGTTTTGTAGGAATGGGGTCTAAAAGACACGTTGATGGTTTGGAGGAAGTAATTATTGAAGTTAGCTCAGAAAGATCAATTGAGAAAAAGAGTCTAACTTAATGTTACACTGATGAAATGATGGGCCAACTCATCTCCCGTGCAACATATTTATTTTTACATAAAAACTGTAAAGACAGAAAAATATCTGATTAATCAGTTCTTTCGGCGCGCGGGCTGTACGCTGCCTCTTCACCACTGACACTACTTCTTCTAGTGTAGCAAACATTACTTTACACAAGTAACTTATACAGTCTATATTCATATGCACCAATTTGATAAACTGGTTAAATCACAAAAATACATTTTACTATACGCATGAATTAATCTATTTATGAACCTGTCTTCTTAACTGTATTTATCAAACTAGATCTCTTTCAAATAAATGATTTTCCTTAGCATATTTTTACAGCATTCACTTTTCTTTAACTAAACATACATCAATTGACATTTTCTCTTATTGTGCAAAACATATATCTTGTGGCTTTAACCCAAAAATACACCTGCAATGAACTCACAAACTTTCGGTACAGTCTAATACTTGGATCGGCACAGGCTAACAACTGGACCAACTTGGAAATTAGCTCTTTAGCTTAACATTCGCCACACCCAAGACATTTATCATTAATCGCCACTGCTGTCTGTCACTCTTATAACATCTGTTTATATTATCAACCACCCAGCTTACCTGTAAAGACAGAAAAATATCTGATTAATCAGTTCTTTCGGCGCGCGGGCTGTACGCTGCCTCTTCACCACTGACACTACTTCTTCTAGTGTAGCGTCAGCTACCGATGCGTACAGGGCTGAGCGCCCTCTGCTGGTGGAACATATGCAACAGTAAAACTGACATTACAGTGGCCTTACTAAAAGAAAATGTCTCTGAGCATCAAATAAAATGGGGGGGCTACTATTTTCATGTCTCTGTCTTGAACATAGTGCCACATTAACATCAATGGTACTAAAAGTAGCTGTAGATAATATTACATCTGTGGGATGATTTTTGGTAATTTTTCCTCTAATGATAAAAATTTATTTGTGAAGAAGTTCATGAAGTCATTACTAGTTAATGTTAAAGGGATGGTTGGGTCAATAAAGCTCTGACTTTTTGTCAGCCTGGCTACAGTGCTGAAGAGAAACCTAGTGTTGTTCTTATTTTTTTCAACCAGTGATGAATAGTAAGATATTCTGGCTTTGCGGAAGGCTTTCTTATAAAGCAAACTATTTCTCCAGGCTAAATGATGATCTTCTAAATTTGTGACACGCCATTTCCTCTCCAGCTTACGAGTTATCTGCTTTAGGCTAGGTGTTTGACAATTATACCCTGGAGTCAGGTACTTCTGATTTGAGGCCTTAGTTTTCACAGGAGCTACAGTATCCAGAGTCGTACATAGTGAGGAGGTAAAATTATTAACAAGATAATCGACATCTGTTGGAGTAGCGTTCAGATATCTGCTCTGCTCTATGTTGGTACAGGTCATTGAAGATGATAACAGTGGGTGGATTATATTCTTAAACTTAGTTACAGCGCTTTCAGAAAGACATCTACTGTTATACTGGGACGGTGGTATAATGCTGTTAAGTTTTTGTATTGTGATTGTCATTTATGCTTAGAAATATCTACTTATGTATGCTTAGAGTTTTATTATTAGTTGTAGATTGGTAGAGGTTTTGATCCTTTATAGTCTGCAAACTTTGTGTGCATTCCAGAGCATTCTGGTGTTCACCCCCACATTCCAGGAACATGGGAGAGGTCGTATCTTGTTTTATTGTTTTATGGTAGGATAAACGTGTTTTAGGCTAAGTGCATTTTGTTTAGATGAACTGCTGGACTTCCAGGCCAGCAGGTTTAGGAAGTCATTTATGGTTTCACACTCACACACACACTCACACACTTACACAACGCACAGGCAAGTTACTCTTTGTGTGTATGTAGACGTCATATGTTAATGAACCTGTCCATATTCATGTAACCACAATAAAAGAGCAGTGTTACGGGAGAGTGGACGAGAGCAACTGGGGTCAAGCGAAGGAACGGCGTTTGTCCGGTTCTCTCCCGTGCACGTAAAACATAAGAACTTGCCTACTTCGTGTCTTGCTTGCTGTGTAATTGAATTGTCTTCAACGTTCCAGTGAATAGGTTCAAGCTATAAACCTATCAAATGCAGACCTCAACGATACATGACAATTAGAACAACTAAGGCAGAAATTGGCTGATGACCTCCAGTGGATTAACAACACTGCACTCCCAGCGAAACTGAAGCTCTGGTGCTTCCAGTTTGGGTTATTACCCAGACTACTGTGGCCGTTGACAATGTCTCATTCAATCATGCCAATCGACTAGAGAGGCTAGTGAGCTCCTACGTTAAGAAGTGACTGGGACTTCCCAAGTGCCTCAGCAGCATTGGTCTCTACAGCGACTGGATACTGTCATTGTCTATCCCTAGCCTGGTCAAGGAGTTTAAATGTACAAAAGTGAGGCTTGAGATGTCACTCACGGACTCCCTGGACCCCATAATGAGAGACACTGCTCCCACCCTAGCAACGGGGAGGAAGTGGACAGCAGCCACATCTGTGCTACAGGCGAAATCCGCTCTTCAGCAACGTGATATCCAACAGGGTAGAGCAGGATTTTGTCTTGGCGCAGTAACACCTTAGTGGCAAAAATGCATCTGTAACCGCAAATAGGAAAATAGTTGTGGAGGAGGTGCGACGATAGGAGGCAACAGCCAGACATTCCAGAGCCGTGACACTGGCCAAACAGGGCCGCTGGATGAATTGGGAGAGTGTGGAAAAGAGAAAAATCTCATGGAGTGAAATCTGGGGCATGGAGTCTAATAGACTAAGTTTCATCATCTGAACATACGACATACGTTGTGCTACCTTCCCCAATAAAACTGCAGCTCTGGTATGGAAAGGACCCATCCTGCCCCCTGTGTACAGTCCCAGCCACACTTAAACACATCTTGGTTGGTTTTAGGACTAGCCTTACTCAGGGCAGATACATATGGAGACACAACCAGGTCCTCAGGTGTCTAGCCGAGAAAGTTGAGTGCAAAAGAAAATCCATTAATGCGCAACCTTTCACGAACCAAGAGGATTGTCAGTTTTCATCAACATTTGTCCAGGAAGGAGACAAGCCGAGGACAAGCCCCTCAAAACCAGTCCTGGGCCCGCTGAAAGCCTGCAGGGATCAGCAGATGCAAGTGGACTTGGATCAGAGGCTAATTTTTCCTACAGAGATCGTCGTTACGTTCCCCTGAGGGGTCTAGGCGGTGAGGGGGAAGTAACAAAAAGTGTCCGGGTCAGAAAAAGGAGACAAGAAGGCAAGGGTTAAATCAAAGAGCTTTATTAAAGTAGCTCAACTAAAAGAGACGGACAAGCCGCTATCACCATTTAAGAAAACAAACAAAACTCAGGCGTTGGTCAATAAAGTAAAAAGTAAGTCAAAAAGAGAGCAGCTCACTAACTGCAAATACACAAAACGCACAGCTCGCTAGCTGCAACCACACACACACAGCTCACTAGCTGAGAACCACAAAAACGCAGCTCACTAGCTGTAACCACGCTAATGGCACTCTGGCCCAGAGCTCACCTTTCCCTGGCTTAAATATAGAACACAAGATGCTGAACTTCTTTTTGCCACCACACCATCGATGTGCTGCGCACACACTAAATCTCATTGCCACGACTGACCTTGATAAAGCTGCTTCACAGCAGGGTGTTTCCAGAAAATTATAAAGGAGTGCAAAGGCAAAATATGCAGCCATGTGGAATAAGGCTTATCGCTCATCAGGTGCTTCTGATGTAATCGAAGAAATTGCCCAAATGAGATGTGTTGTTCCATTCACTGACTAGGTGGGAGCTAAGAGTACCATGCAATCGAGAAGTGAATGATGAATGAATCTAATGAATCTACCTGAAAGTCAGCTCAATGAAATATGTGAACAACTGAAGGTGGCAAAACTGCATCCTCAAGAGACAGTGTTTCTCAAAGAGTATGCAGCCATTCTGAAACCACTTGCCTACTCAGTCAACCTGCTCCAGGGGGGAAAGAACTGCTATTTCGGATATGTGATTCCCACCCTTCTCAGTCTGAAAGCCAAGTTATCTGAAAAGTTGACACAAGTGCAATTTTCAACTCACATCCTCTTAGCGATCATCAAAGCAATTGACACTCGATTTGCTGAGTTGCATTAAAACATATACTGTCTTGTTTTAAAAATTATATCTAGGGGTAAGGTTTAAAATGTAATTTCTCATTGTTACATTGAGTTTGAATATCTGAGTTGTATTGGAAAATCTTTTGTAATTTAAAATTATTGGTGGAAGAATAATATTAACAGTAAATGCCAAAATAATATATTTTTCATTTTTGGGTATAATTTTATATATTGCCTTTTTTGTCCTAATAAGAAAACAGTCATTGAAAATGCTGATATTTTTTCTCCTTATGCAAGGCTACTTTTTATTTTAACTAAGTGATGTTGTTGACCATAACAGTAAATACTTTTCAATGGCATATTTTATGTTTGTCTAATACTCTTCCACTTGTCAGCTTTATTAATAAAAAAAAATGTTAAGGAAAGACGGTGCTTTTTTATTATCTTTAAGAAGACAAAACAGCTTATACAAACATACCCAAGTCTTTGCTCCTCTACATTACATATATTATCTTAAGTTGGGCTTAACACCTAATTGGTAAAGAAAAACAAACAAAAGATTTACAGGATGTGAAAGCGAAATTGGTGTAGTTGTAAAAAGCATGACAATATATTAAGTAATCCAAAGTATTCAGAATACGTTACTCACATTGAGTAACTTAACAGAATACGTTACAAAATACATTTTGGGGCATGTATTCTGTATTCTGTACTGGAATACATTTTAAAAGTGACCTTCCCAACACTGTTCATAGACTGTGGAGACACTATTGGAGTGAGTCATCAAGTCATCGCAAGGCAAGTGACACCGGATCTTCAGCTTCCATCAAGTCCCAAACAGGAAGTTCACTATGTATGCAGAACACAGATCAAGGAAGTCATCTCATCTGACATAATTAAGGCACTTAAATGTGACTTTAATGAGAAAGTTGCTGAGGACAATCACTTCTCTCAAGATGACCTCCAGTTATTGTCAAAATTGAAACAAGGAATCAAACACAAAGAAGATGGTCATATTGAAATGTCTCTTCCATTTAAATGAGAAAGGCTGAGCTTGCCAGACAATATGGTGTGTGCTATCCATCGCCTTAAGCACCTAGAAAGGAAATTAAGGAGGAAAAGCGGATATTACCAGGACTACAAAACCTTCATGGAGGAGACCATAGCGCGTGGAGATGCTGAGAAGATCCCCTAAGCTGATCTCCACAATAGCCCAGTGTGGTACATCCCATACCATGGTGTTTATCACCCGCAAAAGCCTGGGAAAATCCACGTTGTTTTTGACTGTTCAGCCAGGTTTCAGGAGACATCTTTAAATGATCATCTGTTGACTGGCCCAGAGCTAACAAATTCCCTTGTTGGTGTCTTGTGTCGGTTTCGCAAGGAAAAAATCGCAATCATGTGTGACATAGAACGTATATTCCACCAATTTCACGTGAGGGCAGAAGACCAAGATTACCTCCGCTTTCTCTGGTGTGAGAATGGCGATTTAAAAGCACAGCCAGCAGTCTATCGAATGAGAGTCCATTTGTCTGGAGCTGCCTCATCTCCAGGCTGTGCTAATTATGGCCTCAAATATCTTGCTGCAATGGCAAGGGGGAATTTCAGCGAAGCATCCGTCCGCTTCATAGAAAGAAACTTTTTTGTTGATGGCGGCTTGACTAGTGTATTCACTGAAGCAAAGGGAATCCAACGTGAGTGTTCTCGGTGGTCAGGAACAAATGTAATTGCATGGTAGGATGCTGTAAAAGGAAGAGAACAACTGAGATAATCCATCCACAATACGAGGTTAGTCATTCATATACTGCTGCATGGGCTGGGCTGTAGTTACATCCTAAGGTTCTAAAAACTTCTAAAATCAACAATCACTCACCAAAACCCACTGATCAAAGAACACTGATCAATGGCCATGAGTACCATTCACAGAGAGTTGGGGAATGGCTGCAATCACAGCATTGTAAGATGGCGAATTATGCAAATGTACTGTTTATAAGGTTTGGGAAACCAGCAGTCAGCTGAGACTGAAGAAGTCACTTGGATGAGTGACGAAATGTTTCTCCCACAAAACGCTACGTCCAAATGAACAGATTCAACATTTGGAGGTTCTAAAAACTTAACTTAAATAAATGATTAGCGGTAATAAAAGCCGAGGGAGATCAACAGTGATCACTGACTGTTTTAGGAGCTTTTTGAGGTTAAATAGAAGAAAATACAAAACATTAAACTTGTTAACAACACACAAGCCATATTAAACATATTAGACTACTTTAGGCCTGGAAGTAGGATTCATCACATCATCACTTAACGACCGGATAAGCGCATTAGGAGAATTGCACTGTTCCCTCGTGATGGGGAAAGCAAGGGTAGTGTAGTGGATTTTTGTATGATATGTATAACTATGTAACTATATACACTATATATCTATCTGCACTGAACATATATATTTTAACTTTCATGTAGAGTCTTAAGCACAAGACATGTTGCTTCACCATGGTTTATTAGGGTGGTACAGTAACAGGGTAGTTAATGCTGCTGAGAGTTCTCCTGCACACACACTCAACATCTTTTCACACACACACACACACACACACACACACACACACACACACACACACACACTTTCAACCCACACTGAAGTGTTTTTATATATGAGAAAGCATGTAACCTATGTATTATATGTTATAAGATTGTGCCACTTGCTGTATAAGATTTAATAATTAGGATTAATGTGTGACCTTTGACCGTGTCATGACCTATTGTGATAAGCCAGAGCAAGTGTCATGTCTCGGCTGTAGGCAGGCAGGAAGAGAGGACCCAAAATGCTGGACTCACGGAGGCAGAAGTAACTCAAAAAACACAGCTTTATTGCTGGTAAGAAGCAGAACAGGAAAACACTAACTAAACTGGGGAAACAGAGTAACTAGGCAGGTTGACAGGCTGGCGAACGGAACACACAGAGGAAGCGAGGGTGAACAGACGTTAACGATGCGACACAGAGTAGGGGAAGACACAGACACTAAATACAAGAGGTGAACGGAACGAAGAGGAAACAGCTGGGAGACACGGCTGACGCTGGTTACACTGACGAGACAGGGAGAGCACAAAGCTGAACGCACTGACATAGGACATGGACCTACAAAATAAAACAGGAAGCACACGACAGACAGAGACACAGACTTATAAGCAAGCATAATGACATCATGGACAGACAAAGGGACATACGGACAGAGGAGACTAAGCAGAGGCAACCTAAACTAAACATGAGGACAAGATAACAAAACCTAAACCAGAAATAATAATCATCATCGGACGGCTAAAGAATCAGGATATAATCACAATCAAAACAGCATAAGCCGAGAATAAGAACTAATCCATAATGCAAAGATAAACCAAAACCTAAGGAACTCAAAATGCTGGGTCGAACCGACCCAGGACCGTGACAGCAAGGGGTACTCAGAGTCCTGACTGGCCTTTGGCCAAGACCTTGGCCGCTACCTGACCCCTGCAGCTGTGTTGGGCGTGTGGGAAAGTTACCCAGCAGCTGTGTTGGGCGTGTGGGAAAGTTACCCAGCAGCAGGGGGCGGGGATACTGGTCCCTATATTAGGGGACCAGAGGACAGCCCCAGAGCTCTTTTCCTCCTGCTGCTGCTACCTGTCCGTCTCTGTGTTGCTCTGCTGTCTGTGCTTAAGGCTGTACACCCCGGGGTTTTGCTTTGCTTGCTTTCTGCTTTGTAATTTTCTTGCTAAATGTCTGTTTGTATTTTTCCTGCTGTTCATAAGATTCAGTGTATTAAACTCTGTTCCAAGAATTCTACTCTTTTACAGAGCATCTTTTTGAGTGTCTTGGTTTTAATTGGATCTAAAAGGGTTGGATCTCCACATCGTTGGTGGGAGAAGGTTATCAGGATGGCTTCAAAGTTTGCGACCGCAATTGGCGACCACGAAGGGACAAGGAATTAAGGTGATTGCTGGGAGCCTTGGGGAATGCCAAAGCCTTGCACATCAGAGAACACCAAGCGGCTGCTACAATAAGGTAAGCAGAGTTTTTTTTTCTGCTCAATGTTGGTGTTGTCTGAGTGCAGAGGGGGGTTCCACCTTGGCTCCAAGTAGATTTCACCTAACCTTGAAAAGGACTTTAATCAAATGGTCGCTGTTATTCTACGTAATAAAGTGTTACACTGTAAAAATAATGTTAGTTGCAGATGCTGAAGGAGGGGAGTTTAATACTGCATCATATGTGTGTGTGTTATTCCTGTAACTTGTGTGACCCGCGGGGGGAGTGTGAGTGAGCGCTGTGTGTGTGCGTATTTGGGGTTTGTGTGTGTGAAAGGCTACTCTGCCTGTGCTGGAGTACGACTCCAGGGCTGTGTTGGGGGAGTTTGGGTTTATTTTTCCGCTATTCTTTAGTGTATCTGAAGAATAGGCGTAAGTTGCGCAGAAGTAAAAAAGTTGAAGTGATGAAAAGTGATAAAAGTGATGAAAAGTGAAATATATGTCGGCACCCTCAAGGTGGTTACAGCTGGAAACCTAGTTATCCATTTAAGTAGATAAGGTGATACAGGCTAACTAGGTTAACCATTTAATTGGTTAACCTGGTTAACCCAAGTGAATTGCTAGGTAGTCAGGACTGCTCGGGCTTTGGGGGATTTTTGGGGATAAATTCCTAGCCAGTAACGCGGGGGCTTGGGGCTCACAGTAGGAATCTGAGGGCTTTCGAGTCCACCGGTCTGGACGGGCTAGATGAAATGCGCGCGTTGCGGAATGAAAGGCGACACCTTCGGCCCAAGTGTAAATATGTAAATAGCTGTTACTAACCCTTAAGTATAATCACTGCTGTAAATATTGCTAAGTAGTAGTCTAGAGTATAACCATGTATTGCTGTAAATATTGCTTAAAATAACTCTTGCTGTAAATAAGAGTTAGAGGAATACGCGTAAGGGGTGGGTTTTGATAAATAAATAATGAAAAGGGAAGTTAGTAGGTAGATAAGTAAAAAGTTGTAGAGGGACTGATTTGAGAGACTAAAAAAAACTGAGCTCTCTGTGCTGCAGAGCGCTGTGTCTGCAGGCAGTTTGTGAATCATCCCTACGGTATGTGGACGAGTGAGAGGAGCATCAGAGCAGTGAAAAGAGATAAGTCTGCAAAAATTAAGAATTGTTGAATATAAAGAGGAAAATAGACACCGCTGCTGAAATATAATGTTGTTGTTTAAGGAATTTAAACAGAAAGAGCTGCAGAAATAATATTTGTTAAGCAGCAACATGAAGTAAGGTGGAAAATTTGTGGGTAAATTTGAGTAAAAGAAGATATTAATTACCAAAATAGGGATAATGAGTAAATAGGGATTGCAGGCACTTATTTGGATTATTAGCTTAATGAAGGTATGACCAAAAGTTAAATTAATTGAAAATAGAGCTGCTTGACTAAAAAAAAAAGGATAACCTAACCTAGAGCTAAATTGTAACATATCCAAACTAATAACAGTAAGAATGAGAACTATAAACTAATTCTAATAATAAAACATAGCTGGGATAAAACCCAGGCCTAAAATAATTAGAGGGAAATTAAATAAATCACACAAACAAATAATAAATGAAATAGGGAGGTTTGTGCTGTGTTTGGAGAAATATAGAAGGCAGTGGTGATGATCTAAGAACATCTGAACATCTTAGTATGGAACGAGAGATGGAGACCAAATAAATAAGAACATGTTTGGGCTACAATGAAGATAAGAGAGTCAAAACAGCATCCATAAATCGATCTCAGTAAAATGCAGGAGTTGTAGAAGAATCTAATCAATGTCTCAGAGTTTGCATGTGAAATGTATATTGAGGGTTTGTTATCACTCACCAAAGAGGAGTGCAAGAGAAGTAAATAATGAAGTTTTGCCTTTGTTAGAAAGTTCTGCAGAGGGCTCCTGAACTCACCCAAAAGCATACAGAGAGTGCAAGAGGCACCTGAGTAATATGATGTGTGAAGCTTAGAGGAGTTCAGAATAAATAGGCCGAAATGTGGGGTGAAGTGGTCATGAGGACAAATATGAGCAAATTAACAATAAGAGACACTTGCTAGAGATCTGTTTAAAATGCTGCCGTCACAAATAAGTAGTTGGGAAGAGAAAAGAAGGTAGACAGGGTTTAAATGCAACTAACTGATATATTAAACCCAGAGCATAAGAGCTAAAATCACTGGATGGATAATAGTGAAGTCAAATAGAAGAGTTTTGTTGGAAATGGTGGTTTAATAAGTCAGAGATTGTGACTTAACAATTTAAAGTAAAGTTTAGCGCCTTTTGAGTGTGGCAGAGGGAGACAGTAGCAGAAAAAACAGGAAAAGTGTTGTACTGAGAGAGCTCACATCAGCTGAGCCGCTGCTGCAGGAGGCGGCCCGTAAACAGCGTCACAGGGTGTAGCTGGCTCAAGTTGCTCTGACTGTGGAGTGTGTGGGGTGGGCCCCGACATCCTGCCAAGAGTGTCCTTGACCAGTACACAGGCTTTCAAATGATCTAAGCCAAATGCAAGTGTGTGAGAAGAAGAGTAAAAGACTGACCTGCATGTCTCAAAGAGGTTATTGTTATGGTGAGCTTGTGCGAAGCTCAGAGGAGTCACCTGAGACAGGAAGGAAAATAATTTGCTTTAAAAAAAGAAAAAAAAAGAAAAAAAGATGTAACTTGTTTGTAAAGTTTAGGGCCCACATCAGTGAAGATGTTTAAACAAGTGATCAAATGCTGAGTACTATGAAAAAAACAACAACAAAAAATGTAAAAAAGAAAAGTGCCCATTAGAGTGAGGAACAGGAAGAAAGAAGCTCTGAATTTGAGAATAAAATATTAGAAGAAACACCTGGAAGGAAAATGATAAGGCCAGTAAACTGATTCTCAGGTAAATTAAAATAAATATAACAAACTATTAAAATAAGAACAGGGAAGTAAGACAGAAGTGAAGAGAGAGGGGCATAAGACCTAACAGTAGAGAAGTAGTGGAAAGAATTGAGAATAATATAATTCAGTGAGTAAACAAAAAGCCTAAATACAATGAAAACTGATTAGAGTGTAATGTTAACAATAACAAGACAGTAATTAGAAAGATGTAATAAATAATTCCATTAAGTGTAATAGTAAAGTAAGAGGAAGAGTAGGTATGAATGCAAAGTGAATACACCTGAGCACTTTAGAAAAAAATAAAAAGTTTAAATCTAAAGAAAAAGAATATTTGGCTGGGAAAAGAAATAACAGAAATAAAATTGTGGGATGCATGGCTGGTTAACCTGCAGCTGTGGATCATTAGAAATGCTGATCAATAATTAAAAAGCATGATTAGATATTGTATGGGGGAAGGGATTATTAAAGGGATCTTTGGTATCTAAAACACTTGCCTTGATGCTGGTCAGACTGTGTGTAATCCTTCTTCTATAGCTATAAGAGAAATAATATTTAGACGAGCTTCAGAGGTGCGTGACATAAGAGGGCCTTAACCCTTTAATGCCTCGAGTGTCAGGCTTGAATCAGGAAGTGTTTAAGTTTTAGGAGTCCCAAAACATCAGAGTGATTTTTACCATCCAAGAAAGTAAATAAATAAATAAATTGCACTTTATAGGTTTAAGGAATAACTTGCAAAATTCTGTCTTTAGCAAATGCAATATGGTAACTCTTACATATGCAAAATTACTATTGCTTTTAATTTGTCAAGTTTAATAGGTATTGTGACAAATTTGGGGGTAATTGTTTCAGGAATCAGGGTTTTGAATAGTGACAGGGTTAATCCCACAGCTGCATCTTGTCACTTACAGGAAAGTTGGGCCGAAAAACATAAAAACTGTTGTATATGATAATAAAGCCCCTATGATTTTGTTTTAGTTTTACAAGAAAAATAAAATAAAAGCAAATATAGATAAATCTGTGCTGCCAGTAAGAAACACAACGCTCCCTCTATAAGCAGTGTGCATCATGCAGGTGGAAATACACAGGAGCAGGGTTTGGTGAGGATGACATAGCCTTTGTTCCAGCAAAAGCTGGTAATTAGAAAGAAAACACATTGACCTAAAATGCAATAAGGAGAAATTAAAAGTTGAGCCTTTGTATTAAAAAAAAACCCAAAACAAAAAACCCAAAACAAAAGTGATTATGGCTTAGAAGAGGAGAAGTAAACATGAGAAAGTCTGAGATGTAGGAAGTCAGATAAAGGAGCTGAAGAGTGAAGGGTGATTAGACAGGTGGGAATAAGAAAGCTGTGAGTCAGAGGAAAGGAAGCTAAATAGGAGAATTCAAAGACCAGGAGTAAGATAATGAAGAGTAACATGAGGTCGAACTCAGAGGCAAAAGAAAAAAGTGGAGCAAATGACTAACTAACTGATGTATGCACATACTCGAAACAACGACTCTCCTGCTGTGGAAAAAAAGAAAAGAAGAAATAACTCCTTACAGATGAAGGAGCTCACCAACTGAAGGGGAGAAACACAGAGCACCAGTGAAAGACAGCAGGCCATGAGTCTGTGGAGTAGAGCAACACTGGCACTGCGAAGGCCTACGTCACTGATGAGGCCTGCACAAAGGTGGAGAGGAGGAGTCAGCTGGATGGACATTCAATGGCTGACACATGTGAAAGCCCAGGAACTCCAGAGAGGAGCGTCCAAGGGAAGATCCACAATTCATGAAACCGAGTCTCCTCGAGTCCAATAAAAGACTGTATCTGCAGAGGGCTGGAAAAGTGTATTAAAACACACTTTTAGTCAACTGACATATTCATCAATCTGCTGAGGACTGACAATCGGTGGCCTCTAAGAGCCAACATCGTCTGCATCTGGGATGTTCTCTGTGTGGAGAACTCCAAGAGGAATGTGGGCAGCACCATAACAACAAGGAAGTTACTGCCAAGAGAAGTCTTCAGTACATGGACTGTGACTGATACCGGAGTACTAACTATCCATGATATCTACAGTGAACAACATGAAGCAGCTGCATCAGTAATGCTCCCAACAAACTAATAAGTTTAAAGCCCTGGGCTCCACCCCTTGTGTTACTCTCCCAGTTGGAAAAGAACACAAATTATAAGAACTAGGCCACATGAAAGCATTAGATAGGAGATTATTAAAAATATATTCATTACTAACACTCTTACATTAGGACATTATTGAAAAGTTTAATACATAAAGGGTGCAGACATGACTCCCATTGACACTAGACCAGATACACACAGAGCATTAGAACCCCAGTAGGGCATGGGATAGATAAGTAAACTTAGAGAAGTTATTAATCACCTTATGAGCATTGCATTATTGAAGGGATGAGACCTACACATGGGGATTTACTAAAGTTGGGGTACTGATGAAACTCAGGATCCCTGGTAACACGAAATGAGATATTTAAACATCTGCTGTTTCTGACCCTGGTACACTGCTCTTGGGTATCCTCCTGACATGTATGTATAGACCAGTGGCAGCTATCTCCGTTCATGTGTTGAAGCTAATAGTAAGATGCTAGCTCTAAACGTGCAGCACTAAACCATCCACAGTGCGATAATTCTGTGTGTGAGCAATTTGTAGTTCCTTTCAAAAGGAAATAAAAATAAAAATGAATGCAGTGTGGAGGAGAAAGCAGAGAAGAATTCTGTCATAATCTTAACTACATTGGCAAAGGGGGGAAACATGTCGCTTAGCAGAGCTAAATTGTTAACTCTCCCAAAGAATGAACAAAAAAGAAGAGATAATCTAAATTATCAGATATTTTGGAGGGAAAGAGGCTAAAGCCTGATCCCCTATAAAAATGAGCAAACCTCAAATTAGAAAAATGGGGCATAAATTATCTTTCCTGTGTGTGGCAGGGTCCAGTTGTCTGTGGATTGACATATTTAAATTACTCAAACGCATATTCTAGCAAAAACCACAGAACTAAACTACTTTATTCTAGTTCTATTCTAGTTATAGTGTGCAAAGGTAGAGTTTGAAGCACTGAGGAGGGACATACAGTCTGACCGGGCACTTGGCAACCAAAAGGAAAGAGAAGGACTTTTCATTGGTATGAGGCAAACTGAGAAGATTAAGGTAAGGCAGAGTTGAGTCAGCATGATTAAACCTCTATAGGTGAGCAACTATTGACCTAGTACAATCCAAATTTACAAACTGTTGAAGTAGACCTTTTACCCTGCAGTTAGAACTGTTTGTTTTTCAGGAGGTCTCAATGTTCATCATGGCCATCCAGGTGTATTGTAAACATAATACCAATTACATGTATTATTTACGGTCCAAAATTTACTATCACTCAAGTTAAGGAAAATGGGGTGTGAAGTAATTGTCTGCCTCAGAGTTCACTGCCCGGATATGTAACAGGGTACAATTGGGGAATTTCTTATGATTACCGTCTATAAACAATCCATGCATGAAAATTTGTATGAATAGTCTAATACAGCTGTTTTAGCTTTTAGCTAAGAACAAAGGCTGTCAAGCTGTATAGTATTCAACTCAAGGTTGAACAGGCATGAAATCATGATGCCAGTCATCTAAAGGCACATTTTATTATCTAAGAATAAACTGCAAAAATAAAACATTAAAAAACAATTATTTATCTGACCCCCTTTTAGCAACAAATTTGGAGAAGAGGAACTCCCTTTTTAACAGGAATAAATGCCCAGTAGAACTGGGCACAGGGGGGAGTGGTCATCTGCTGCGACCAGCTGAGTAAGGAGAAGGAGACAGGACTAAAAATATGCTGTGGAGGAGCGCTAGGGATTGATAATACCTAATAACTAATAATTACTCCAAAGAGAGACCTAAAAACTGGAGGCCCAGCTTCCCATTCTACTTTTAAATATTCTAGTAAGCTTAAAGTTTGAGAGTGAAGTGGGGAGATACAGTACTATAGGAGCAGGATGGTAATTAAAAAAACAGATTTAACAAGGAGCCTATGAAGAAAAGTCAATAGGAGACATATACTCTGTCATTCTAGTCCCTTTCAGTATTCATGTTGCAACATTTTAATGTAGTTGGATGCTTTTTAAGGAGTTACAATGTCTACAACATCCTGATAATAACAAATTACAGTGGGCCAGCCTAGGAGTAATAAATGCATGAATTTGTTTTCCAGCATCACTCTGGGACAGGACTTTAAGAGATATTGCAGAAATTGAAGAAAACAGTCCTTAAAAAGCGCATATTAGTGCATATTGGGATAAAAAAAAAAATGACTCCAAGAAACCTCACAGTGTTAATGGAGACCAAGGTAATGCCATTCAGAGCATTCCTTTAGGTTGACTGATAGGTGTGTGTTGCCTGGCTTCATGGATGGATGAGAGAGAGGGTGTCATCAGCACGGCAGAGGTATGTTGTGTCTTTTGTGGTGTTACCTAAAGGAGGCACGTGTTATGTAAACAGAAATAGATCTTGGGGTGGAACCTTGTGAAGCTCAATGGTTAGTCTTGTGTATGTGGGAGGATTCTTAGAATAACATGTTCACAAGTATCGAACATAGAGATCAATCCACTGTCAGAGGCCTTAAGAAGATCATTTTTTAACTTTCATCGAAACTGTTTCTATACTGTGATGTGCTCTGAAACCTGACTGAAACTCTTTAAATAAGGCATTCCTCTGTGACTATTTTACAGCATCTCTTGTGGGGATTTTTGACATAAAGGAAAGTTGGAGATTGGCCTGTAATTGGCTAGGACAGTTGGGTCAAGTGATGGTTTTTGAGTGATAGTTTAACTACTGCCAACATGAAAAACTGTGTGGTCAATGTTGCATTATCTAACTTAGCTTTGAAAATTCCGATTCGGCGGCTATAGAGGTGTGGGAAGTTTGATCAGCCATATAGTCAGCAATGCCAAGTCTAGGGCTAAAAGCGCTAATGATGAATTGTGAATTGGCAGCCGGTAACAGAGTTAATGTTTATTTAAAATCAGCATATAAATGTGACATGTGCTCAAATAGTGCTTAAGAACAACGAGGATCTTATAGAAGCCAACAGATCCCCAATAGTGTATTGTATGAAGAGGCAGTAACCCAGCTAGTAGTCGCCCTAAAGCTCCCTGGTCCTGTGGCTGTGAATAGATGTCTTGATCACCAGAAAACAGACACATTAATAGCTAAATGAAACAACTTTGTAGAGCTTTACTATGCACTTCCTAAATTGATAGCTAGGTAAAGATAAGTAAAGCCTTCTCTTTATAACAGCATTTGAGACAAACATTTCAAAGTGCTTCACAAAATAAAGCAATGAATTGGAATTTGTTAAGGAAGAGGTCAACTGGGTACAAATATTAACTTTAGTACTAAGGTGCATGCAGTCGTGAACTAACAAGACTAAAACAACTAACATTGCATGGCATACTCACAAAGGTCCATAGATAAGTCCTCATAAAGGGCCTGTAGAGGTAACTGTGAACACAACTAATGCACTCTGCAAAGCTATCTTTCTGCAGGTGGAGATGGCTTCTGGATAACAGACGGAGATGCAGAGGTCCTGGAGCATGTGCTGGTGATCTGATGACGAGTGCGAGGGGACAACAAAGTGAGACAGGCTGCTCCAGACAGCTGAACCATGACCCATTCAGTAGCTGTTGAATCTGCTGCAGAGCCTACAGCCCAAGTGGAGCCATACAGTGCACAAACCAGCTCCCGAATGATGGATGTGCAAGATCAACTACTACCCATCGCCGACCCTGACTTTAATCAAGAGTAGGACCAAGTCGTCTCTAGTATCTTAGAAGCTATGCAAGATCCAGCAGTCAAGACGTACCAAGAGAGACTTTTCTCGGACTCATAAATTGGTTGAAATATGGGACTGAAAAAGGGACACAAGTTGAGTAAAGTTTAAAGCTGACTGCAGAGAAATGTCAACCTTGAAGCTATCAAAGGACATTTCAAAGCCCACACTGAGAAGTCTGTTCAGAAAAAGAAGCTGCACCTGACCAAGATGAAATCCAAAATTGGGAAATAATTGTTTAATTGTATTATTTTTAATGTCACATATGGTGTTGTGTAATCCATGTATGTATTATGTGTCTCTGCTGATGTGTTTTATGCCTTACTTTCATTTCCCTGTAATTAGGCTGGTTTTTCAGTTTCTTGAGTATTCTGTTAAGGATACTGTGTAGCATGATTTGCAAATGAAGAGGAATCACGTTGTCTTAAATTAATTGACTAAAAGAAATGGAATGTTGGGAGAATGTTATGTTGATAACTATGAGGTTTTTGGTAGAAGGAAGGGCTTATTCATTTGAGCAATAACTGTGTGGGATCTTTATACAAATTCTTATGTTCTATTTAGAGCTTGCTTTAAAATATGTTAGCAAAAACAGCGCACGCATTAGTTTTCACGATTTTTGTTCTTCTTTAGTCATGGGGTCTTTTTAGGTGGTACCTCCAGGTACCACAGGGGGGAATGTAGTGGATTTTTGTATGATATGTATAACTATGTAACTATATACACTATATATCTATGTGCACTGAACATATATATTTTAACTTTCATGTAGAGTCTTAAGCACAAGACATTTTGCTTCACCGAGGCTAATTAAGGTGGTACAGTAACAGGGCAGTTAATGCTGTTGAGAGTTCCCCTGCACACACACTCAACGTCTTTCATGTAGCACAACCAAAACAGTAACATTGTAACAGAGATCCTGAACACATCACAATAAAATATCATACGATATAATCACACACGATATAATCACACACACACACACACACACACACACACACTTTCAACCCACACTGAAGTGTTTTTATATATGTATTATATGTTATAAGATTGTGCCACTTGCTGTATAAGATTTAATAATTAGGATTAATGTGTGACCTTTGACCGTGTCATGACCTATTGTGATAAGCCAGAGCAAGCGGTAGTCAGAGTCCTGACTGGCCTTTGGCCAAGACCTTGGCCGCTACCTGACCCCTGCAGCTGTGTTGGGCGTGTGGGAAAGTTACCCAGCAGCAGGGGGCGGGGATACTGGTCCCTATATTAGGGGACCAGAGGACAGCCCCAGAGCTCTTTTCCTCCTGCTGCTGCTTCCTGTCCGTCTCTGTGTTGCTCTGCTGTCTGTGCTTAAGGCTGTACACCCTGGGGTTTTGCTTTGCTTGCTTTCTGCTTTGTAATTTTCTTGCTAAATGTCTGTTTGTATTTTTCCTGCTGTTCATATGATTCAGTGTATTAAACTCTGTTCCAAGAATTCTACTCTTTTACAGAGCATCTTTTTGAGTGTCTTGGTTTTAATTGGATCTAAAAGGGTTGGATCTCCACATCGTTGGTGGGAGAAGGTTATCAGGATGGCTTCAAAATTTGCGACCACAGTAGCTCCTTCAAAGGTAACAACTATACCAAGGATTGAGTTCTCTGCATCAGTGGTGGCAGTGCGCACAAGTGACCTTCTCCAGAAAGAGCTTGAAATAGAAGGCCTGCAGGAATACTTTTGGACTTATTTAAGGGCTGTCCTTGGCTACATCGACAATGATGCAAGATTTCATGTTTTTGTAGCAAACCGTGTCCAACGTATCAAGCAGAGCACACATCGTGACCAATGGAACTACGTTGCTTCAGAAGTCAACCCCACTGACCAGTCTTCTAGGGGACAGACAGCAGAACAGCTCAAGGCATCTAACTGGTTTAGAGGTCCAAATTTTCTGTGGCAGCTAAACCTCCCAAGTAGTGTGTTCACGATGTGAGAAATATCAGAAGATGACCCAGAGTTACGAAAGACTCATGTTCAAAAAATTCACTCAAGGGAAGAGAGGTCACTGCTAGATCGTCTTGAAAGGTTTTCAGGTTGGACAAGAGCAGTACAAGCTGTAGCCATACTGAAACGCAGAGCAAGGGCAGCTAAAGGCCACAAACCAAGGTTTCGTGAACACACCACTTTGGAGGAGCTTAAGGTTTTTATTCCTCATGTGGGCCAATACGACCCTGTAATTTTAAAGTGAATGTAGATCAGACAGATCTTTCAAAATTTAGTTTGTTGTCTCTGTAAAGAAAGAGTGAGAATAAGTGGTGAAAGCGGGCACGAGTCAAGCTGGGCTGTCAATCCAGGCCTCCTCCAGTGTGCGCTGTCCCATCCCATTTGTCCATGGAACTGAATTTGTGTTGCTGGAGTTCAGTTTGTATTTCTCTGAGAAACCTCCGGGGGAGTATCCCCTTTTCCTGAGGCTGCGAACCAGAATGGTGATGGACTCCTGGAGAGCTCCGTGTTTTGGAAGGGATTCTGTGGAACCTGATTGAGATTTTTACAATGCCTTTGTTTTGTGTTTCCTTTTTTGTTGTTGCTGCTGTTCTGTCTGAAGATCACCTGCTCGGGATTTAACTTAACTGCAACTGGCAGATGCACATAAGCAGTTTTGGTCAAGTTACTTGAAAATAGTAATTAGTTATTAATTACTTCTTCAAGAAAGTAAACCAGTTACTTTACGGAGTACTTATATTCAAAAGTAATTAGTTACTTAGTTAGTTACTTTTTAAAAACATGTCACACAACCGGAATAAAGCAATAGAATAGTAATAAAGCAATAGACCTTTCAGCACAATTCTATTTTTTTCTGTGTAATCATATAAAATGTAATCAAATGAAAAAGTTTTTTTTTTTTAAGTTTTAGTCTTTTAACTTTATGCGTCAAGCAAAAATAAAATTATATGCAACAGTCTCTGACTGGAAGAAATGTGTTTAACGTTTAAACCTATTTTCTGCATATTCCAGCATATCAAATAAAATAATTTTTTGTATTTACACTCACTCTTGTGAGTAAAAACACAGTAAAAAATAAATAAAGTCAAAGATTCAGCAGCTCTTAAATCTATTGTCACCTGTGTAGCAGGAGTGTATGGAACGCCAGGACTGCCATAATGAATTAATTAAATACACCATTAAATAATTAATTAATTGTGGCAATAATTAATTAACCCTTTAAGACCTAGCATAGAACCAAGTCCGCCAGAGCTTATATTATATTTTTACATGCTGTGGAGCCATTTTTGGGAGTATTTCAAGTTGCTATACATCAATACAACCATTATAGCCCAAATTTTAATAATATGTCTGCATTAAGTGCATAGTAATTACACAAATTGCAAAAAAGTGTAATAAACTACAAAAAAATTGAAAATCGTTTTTGTTTTTTTAACATATATTTCTAGTTAGAGAAATTTAAGAGGCTTATCCCTCAAAACTGTAAATGCACAAACTAGTTTCCCACCACAGGAAATTTATTTGAAGTGTCTTCATAGTTTTACTTTTGAAATACACCAATTTTTATATACTGCAGGAAAAACGAAAATAAATATTATAGTGCAAATTTGCAAAAAAGCAGCATATGCATCAAAAATAAACTATTTCCAGCAGTGCAATTTGAGTTCTAAGCATCCCAGAAACGACACAGAAAGTCATAAAGTCAAAGATAACTTTTAAAAACACCAGTATAGGCTCTGAGGCCCTGACAGTAAAAAAAACTACATTTCCGCAAAATGACGTCACTTCTGGTTTCGGGCAGGTAATGGCGGACATGCGAAAGTTCGCGCTGACGTCTATTCCAACGTAGGAAGTGTTATGAACAGCTGATCGCATCAGCAAAGCGTGTTTCTGGAATATTATGTTTTTGTTGCTGCAAGCGCTTTTTATGCAGTTTTTGCAAAGCTATATGTGGAAGAAAACCGTGACCTAGGACAAGCTGATGGCATAAGATGTAAGTACAACTTCTCCGGTTTCATATGCAAAAAAAATTATTGCGCTAGCTTACGTGGTTGCAGTGATACAGGGATTTAAATATAGATACGCAAATCGTAGCGGGGGCGCTACGCTCGGCTCTAAAGGGTTAATATCGGAAATAATTAATTACATAAATATTTACAACACATGTAATTAATTAATTATTGACACATTTAATTAATTATTGACATATTTAATTAATTAATGATGCATTTAATTAATTAATTGTTTATTTCACATTTTAATTAATTATTGCCACATTTAAATAATTATTTAATGGTGTATTTAATTAATTCATTATGGCAGTCCTGGCGTACCATAGGAGTGGGGCTGGTGGAGGTTTGCCTGATTTGAAGTTTAATTTTGTAGAAAGAAGTTTTCTTCCCATGCAGAGTGTACAACGGATGCAAATGTTTTTGTCACTTTTACAGAATCAAACTCAAAGTAATGTCAGTACTTCTAAGCTTTAAACGCTGCATGGTCGGACTCTCTCCTGCACTCCATGTGATCCATTGTTGATTTACACAAGTCTGTTACCACAGACGTCGCACACTCGTACGTCATTGTCATGAGGGATTACTTGTAACATGTTACTGCCCATCTCTGCATATAAGTATGTCATTGTTTTAGTCCAGAGTTACTCATACATGCCTAAGAAATGCTCCAGCTCCTCATATAAGTGAGGTAATACAGTTGCAGGTGGATGCCAGTAAGGTGAGTGCTAGAGCTGCTCTTCTACCTAGCAACACCCTTCGTGTTTTAATTAACCAATGTGCACGAAATAAAATTGGTATTTACTGTTTTAAAATTGATTTCATGAAAGTATTTAACTTCATTTGGCATAACGGACTTTACTGCAGAATTCCTTAGTGTAGTCAAATTTATAAGAGAAAATTGTTGAGCTGTTAAAATGGGAGACAATCCAACTGAATGTTTCACCCAGATGTATGAAGTTTGTCAGGATTTAAGACTTTTAAATATTGACATAAATGAACATGCTGTTTAAGGTCCTTGGCCACAGGTTTCAGCACAATAACCATGAGTGAGCTCATATCATAAATACATGTATCATAATAAATATCTAATAATATCATAACAGCAGCAGATATTCAGTATATCAGTAGACTTCAGTCCTTCATGGGTTCAGTGCTGTTAACTGTTTTTTCTGTTATTTTCTGGATTTGTTAATAAGGATGAACACATCTGTATGTGTGTTTAAACATGCCCCACTGCAGCACATTAGTAAGACTGAACAAACAAAAACCCTTTTCCCGTAAAGGCAAATCAAACAAGACAAATAGAATCACATGGGGTAATACTGCTGGGTCCAGAGGATCAGACATAATGACTCATTCTCAGCAGTTTTACATCTCAGTTTAAAAATGAGAAAACATATCCATCCACACTCAGCAGTGTGACTGTCACTGCAGTTATTTCAGTGGGCTGAAGTTTGATCTGTGGTGTCTGTGAAGGTTCTCAGTCATCCAGGTCATTGTAGTCTAAGGAGCTTGGGAAGAAAAGCGTCTGGACTTCTTTAAGTTGCTTGAAGACGTTTCACCTCTCATCCGAGAAGCTTCTTCAGTTCTAAGGGTCAAATGGTGGCGAGTCCCAGATTTAAACCCAGTGGGAGTATCCCCCCAAAGAGGGACAAAGGACCCCCTGATGATCCTCTCCCTAATCACATGAGCCAAGGTGTGAAAGTGGGCGTGGGTCCCAATCAGCCAGGGTTTCGGGTGAGCTCATTGTTAAACCTGGCCCCACCCTATCATGTGATTTCCTGGCAACCTCAACATTGAAGTTTACCGGAAGCCCACACACACGGACCAGTGCCTCCTCTTTGACTCACATCACCCTCTGGAACACAAACTTGGAGTAATTAGGACCCTACACCACTGAGCAGAACATGTTCCCTCTAAGCCTGAAGGGGAAAAGAAGGAACACACACATGTAAAGGAAGCACTTAAAACATGTGGCTATCCTAATTGGGCGTTTATAAAGTCAGCAAAGATGCACAGAAAAGAAGATCAGACACCAGCGAGGGATGATAAGAAAGACAGACGCAACAACATTGTCATCCCCTATGTAGCCGGTGTATCAGAGAAACTCAGGAGAGTTTTCTCCAAGCATGACATCCCAGTGTACTTCAGACCCAGCAACACACTCAGACAGAAACTGGTTCACCCGAAAGACAAAACTCCTAAACACAGACTTAACAATGTGGTGTATGCTGTACAGTGCAGCGAGGAACGCCCAGACCTCTACATCGGAGAAACCAAACAGCCACTCCACAAGCGCATGTGTTATGGAAATTTTAACAATAACCTGCAACACACCCAGTGAGCTTGATTTGAAGTGGGTTTAATAAACACATTGCAATGTGGAGAGAGCATCCCAGTGAAACACCAGAACCATCTCTGAATTGTGGCAACCGCCCTTACATCTTATATACAGAAAAAAAATAGGTATACACCTTGTGTCTCAATTTGATTGATGACCCTAGCCTTGACCTTTTGACCCCTCCCCTCCCCCACAGGAAGTGTGTAATTTGATCCCTAAGCGTGACGAATTGCATCAGCACCTTGTGTCAAAATTTGATTGATGACCCTAGCCTTGACCTTTTCACCCCTCCCCTCCCCCACAGGAAGTGTGTAATATGATCCATAATCGCACCACCTGTTGTGAGAAAAAAAATTTAAAAAAGTTTTTAGAGGGAGGGGGGTCTGCGGAGGGAGGAGAATAAAAACAGAGAGGGCGGCGCACTATGCGCAGACGCAAGATGGATCCTTTCATTCTGCAGCCCTGTGTTCCTCTGTACTTGGACGGGGAAGAGATCTGCTCTGCGGAGGCCGTAAGCATGGGAGGCAGCAGCGGCGAGTGGTCTTCGTCGATTATCAGCGACACCCCCGTCACCGTCTACAGTAACAGATCAGAAGCAGCCGATGCTCCGCGGAAAGAAGGGAGAAATAAGGAGGTCTTTATGTTTCGCAGCCAGATACCGGCTCCGAGGAGCTTGCGGGGAGAATGGACTCTGCCTATTGAGGGCTGTGGAAAGTGGGGCTACATCTTTGAGTATGACATATTCAAATACAGCATATTTACTATTGAAGGCCTCGATTTCGACCGTTTGACCCTACCAGAAATACTCCGGAAGTGTCTAGTCATTTTCAGACCTGTGCACCATGTTCCATAAGCATGAGGGGGATCAGAGAGGGAGGGGGGATCCTGAAGGGTGACGCAGCTGTTGAGTCAGTGCTGTATAGAGAGACAGAGCGGCAGTTAATTTTCCACAAACTCATAGTTTGAATTCTGTTTCAGTATTATGACAATTTTCTCTGTATTTCTTTTTACAATAGCGGATGTATTTTACTTTCTTAAGATGCACCGTCGCTTGTAATGAAAAAAGAGTGACTTCCTATTACCTGTAGAGAACCGTTTCTTTCAATAGTATTTTGCTTTCTTATATGACATGCGCAATAAAAAACTTTAAGATTATTTGCCTAGCAACAAATTGCATTTATATAGAGTGGGGGTGGAGGTAAGCTACATCCTTGTATGTGTTAATATATATATCCCTTAGTGAATACTTTTCTTTTTGAGAGTCCCTTTTACAAGGGACTGAAAAACAAAACCATAAAAGATAATTACCGAGGCAGGCGATCTTGTTTCACTCACACACGCGCGCACACACACCCCACCCCGCGGGTCAAGGAGGAGGAGGAGTGAGACGGCGGATATCAGTTTTTCTCAATGCTTATAACCTATAGCGCGCCCAAAAAATATTATTATTAAAACACCTAGCTACATCCTTGTATGTGTTAAAATATATATATCCCTTAGTGAATACTTTTCTTTGAATACTACTTTTCTTTTTGAGAGTCCCTTTTACAAGGGACTGAAAAACAAGCCATAAAAGATAATTGCCGAGGCAGGAGGTCTTGTTTCACACACACTCCCACCCACCCCGCGGGTCAAGGAGGAGTGACACAGCAGATATCGGTTTTTCTCAATGCTTATAGCCTCAAAAAAATATTATTAAAACATCTATATGAGGTATGTTTTGTGCTGCCAGCTCCTTGTCAGACCAAAGTAGAGAGTTTTTTCTTCATTATTTTTACCTACTTTTACAGCAGATTTTTCTCAATAGACAGAAAATGATCTTGTACTACGCGCACTAAGGAGTCAACAGCCAATATTATCATCTCTCATTGCTTGTAACCCCGGTAAATAATTTCGTACATCTCCCCATAAAATAACCCTTAGTGGAAAAAAAAGCTCATATTCGAATAAGTTTATTAAAGCACCCCCCCCCTGTGGGAAAGAGTTATTTTCTCAGTGTCTAGTTTACACCATGAGGCGAGTTTTGTCACGAGCAAGAACAAGCGCAGACAACTGTTGCCCATAAAGCAAAACAAATATTCACCTCTAAGTCGTATTTTACCGTCGGAGAATGTGGAAAACAGACAACCCTCACAAGAAGGCACCCAAAAAACGGGAATCGGACACCTCAACTTTCTTTCTCCCCCCCCCCCGGCTGCGCGCACACACACACACACACACACAAACAAATCAGAGAACCGAAGGGTGAGAGAAAAAAACAAAAAACAATAAAAAACACTCTCTAACTGTCGATATTGTCAGGAGAAAGATGCGAAAAACAGATGCTAGACGAGGATAAAATGAGAGAAGAAATGAGAGGGGGCTCAAAAGAACCGTTATCTGCTCAGACCCTACTGTGACGGTTCTACCAATCGCGAGGACGAGTCCGTGAATATTATGTCAGCATTCCGTCCAAACAACGCCGTCGATCAGAGCGCCAGGGCCAGCTCGCCAGAACTTTTCCTGCCTCACCACGGTAAGTTTTTTTTTCTTTACCATTTTAAATGATATATCAACACAGAAGTCAATAATTTGATTACGTTCTTTTAGATTTCTACAACGATGATTTCACGCAAGTGGACTACGGTGCGTTTAAATAAGGATATATCATTTTTAAAATAAGTTTAGATAGACTTGTTTTTTAATGAAACTCTGTTACTTACAGACGCTATCGATAGCACGGTGAGGAGCACCATAAATCCGGCCGTTTTCCAAGGCGATTTAGACGGCATCCTCCCCGCAGAACCTCCGCTGCCGATCAGCGAAAGACCGCGGCGAGAAGACGACGTTATTTTCGTCTCCGCACACCAGGAGAACTGCAGGAAAATAAGTTTTAAAACCGAAGGTAAAACAATATGTTGTATTATTCGCCATTTTGTTGAATAACAGGATGTGACGGAGTAATCCGAGCACGCTATACCGCCCCTCCCGACCCGGAGCGGATTTTTAAAACTTTTTGCTTTATTTCGTGACAGCGGTAATCGAGAATATACAGACCCCGCCGCAGCGAAAAGAAGAACAAGAAGACGACGTTATTTTCGTCACCGCATACCAGGAGAACTGCAGGAAAATACCTTTTAAATCCGAAGGTAAACAATATTTCTACAAAATAACGTATTCGAAAAGCGGAGCATGCTATACCGCCCCTCCCGACTTGGAGTGGTATAACGTGTGCTAGAAAGTTTTTTAATCTTTTTTCTCTTTGTTTTATTTCTCCACAGCCGAGATTGAGAATATACCTATTCAAACCCCCGCTACAGACAATTGGGCGGAGGAGCGAGGTAAATAAAAGTTTTTTTCTTTTTTAAAATACGAAGGATAAGCCACCCCTCCCTTGTTTTCTTAAAACTTTTTCCCTTTTGTTTTTCTCGACAGAGAATATACCTATTCAAACCCCCGCTACAGACAATCGGACGGAGGAGCGAGGTAAGCAAAAGTTTTTTTCTTTTTTAAAATACGAAGGATAACCAGCGCATGCCGTCCCAGAGAGAGACAATTTGTTTTCTTAAACTTTTTCTCTTTGTTTTATTTCTCGACAGAGAATATACCCATTCAAACCCACGCTACAGACGATCGGGCGGAGGAGCGAGGTAAATAAAAGTTTTTTTTCCTTTTTTTTAAAAATATGAAGGATATGCCGCGCATGCTGACCCGGAGAGGTACAATGTGTTTTTCTTAAACTTTTTTCTCTTGTTTTTCTCAACAGAGAATATACCGACCGATACAGAAAATCAGGCGGAGGAACCATCCAGAGCTCCTCCTCTCAGGAGACTGAGAGGTAATTGACGGGGGATGAATCGGCCCTAATAAATAATTATGTTGTATTAATAAAGTTCTCCGCTCTATAAAATAAAATTTTTTTAAAAAATGTGTGGTTTTTTGTTTTTTTTTTTACTCTCAACTTTATACAGCAAGAATAAATAAAACGTTTGTGCAAAACACGATCGACCTTTCGAAGGAGTAAAAAATACATTTTGTTTTGTCTTTTCTTACAGCCCGACGGCGACTTCATAAGAGGAGGATCCTCGGAGACCTCAAATTCATGTACGCCATAACCGTCCGTGCATATGCATCAATATATCGACACAAGGATCTGTAAAAGGGATGCAAAGTAAAAGCATACACATGTAAAAGTCTGTGAATTAAGAAATAAAGAAAATCATGTCGGAAGAACGCAGCATTCCTGACGCTTTGTTGGAAGCCGTGGCAGAATTGAACAGAGACGATGATCATATAGCACCACCGATCGACCCCCTACAGCCTTTAGAAAACGCTTTGCAGGCCCTCCTTCAAAACATTGAAAACGAACGGCGTGCCGACCGACTGAACTTTGACCCTCTGCAGCCGTTAGAAAATGCTCTTCAGCTCTACGACCAGCAGAGGGAGGAGCGCTCTGCGGAGGAGCGGCAGGAGCAGGTGCAGCCTGCGGAGGAGCAGCCTGCAGAACATCAACACGGAGGAGGAGGAGGATCTCGGGTACAGAACGATGCGGTGACTCGCCGTGAACAATTTAATAATTTTGAAATAAGGCGAGTATTTAACATTCCCTCTCAGGATGACGCGGCCGACCTCGCTCAATTTTACCTCGACGTCAGGGACAATTTTGTAGATCTAGCGGATAGGGTGAGACCGGAAGTTAGTCGTAATGATCGGGTTCAACTGGAGATTATCAGCGAGCACGCGCGAAATCACGCCGTTTTTAACGTCAACGATCGCGGCGAAAACATTGTACCGGCTTTGAGAACCTGTTGGCCAGGCTGATACAATCAAACGGCGCGATCGTGGTCGGCTCTCCCCTAGAAATTGTTGTGCAAGTAATCAGAAATCCTAGAGGCGGCCGACGTAAAAAGATTCACAAAACGTTAGATGATGAAATTATAGTCAAAAAGCGGCGCTGTCTGTACGTGGTAAAAAATAAAAACGATAATCTGTGCTTCGCCATTAACTTGGCTCACCTCACCGAGCCTCATTTCACAGATAAACAGGCCCTGGAACGCGGCAGAGAGCTGCAGCGTTTAGCGGGGCTGAGCGAACGGACCCAGGTAACCCTCACCGACATAGATAAATTTGAGCAAATACTAAATCGTAAAATCGTTGTGTTTTACCGCCCTACCGAGGACAGGACTCTTTCGCTAATCGAGACAGAGTCCCCAAACACTCCTCACCCGCTGTACTTATTCTTATTCTGGCATCACTATTACGGGATAAAAAATCTAAAAACATTTTTAGGAGTCCCGTACATTTGCGAGGAGTGTCACCGCGGGTACCATATCCTGGAGAAACACGTCTGCCAAAATCGCTGCAATCTCTGTTTCGACCCCGCATGCCCCGCACACTTTCTGGACGCTGTAATCTGTCCGGATTGTAACAGGTCATGTCGCACTCGCGAGTGTTACTTGAAGCACAAACAGCCCAGAATTCACTCTAGTTCCGGCCTCAGCGTTTGTCAACAACTGTATAAATGCCCTGACTGCAAACTCCTCTCCCGTCGCGGGAAGCACAGGTGCACAGCAGCCATATGTAAAATCTGCCGCGCGGAGCTTCCTCCCGACGAAAATCAGCACCTGTGTTACATTCAACCTCTGAAACACGAAAGCCTCGATACCGCTTCCATAATCTTTTATGACTTTGAAACCTTCCCAGACCGGGAGGGGACGCACGTCCCTTACCTAGTGTGCACAAAATCGCTAGAAGGAGAAGAGTGGCACGCATACGGTGTAGACTGCGTTGAAAAGTTTGTTCAAAGATACAGAAGGAAAAGATACAGAGAGAGCACGTTCATCGCGCACAATGCGAAAGGGTTCGACAGCTACATAATTCTCTCCCACCTGGTGGGAGAGGGCATGACGCCCTCGCTCATCATGCAAGGCAGTAAAATTATATGTTTCACAGAATCCGATTTCCTTCTCAAATTCATAGACTCGCTTTCTTTCCTCACCATGCGTCTCAGCGCCATGCCCAAAGCTTTAGGCTCTCAGGATAAATCCAAGGGTTTTTTTCCCCACAAATTCAGCTCGCGGGGCCGTTTAAAATACGTGGGCCCGTATCCCCCTCCTTCGGATTACGGGGTAGAGCGCATGTCCCTCTCTGAACGAGAGGAGTTTCTGCGTTGGCACGGCGAGGCCTCCCGAGGCGTCTTTAACTTTGAAAAAGAGTCGCTGTATTACTGTCAAAACGACGTTAATATCCTGAGGGAGGCGTGCGTAAAGTTCAGAGACGGGTTCATAGGCGAAACTAAAATCGACCCTTTCAGCTGCGTCACTATAGCTTCCGCCTGCATGAAAGTGTTTCTCACCAATTTCCTTCCCAAAAACACTCTGGCCATCCCCTCGCCCGACAACTACGGACGCACGTCCAAAGCCTATTCGCACGCGTCCATTCAGTGGCTGGAGTGGGTATCTCGCTCTCAGAAAATCCCCATTCAACACGCTCTCACAACGGGAGGGGAGAAAAAAATAGGTCCGTACTATGTTGACGGATACGCGCTGATTGATGGCGAAAAGTGGGTGTGGGAATTTCTGGGGTGCTTTTATCACGGGTGTCCAAAGTGCTACATGCCCGAGGAAATCTGCCCTTTGACCCGCACTCCTTACGGAAACCTGCATGCCTCTACCGAGGCGAGGCTCCGGGAGCTGAGAAACGTTTACAGAGTCCGCACGGTCACGCTGTGGGAGCACGAGTGGAGCGAGATGAGAAAATCGAACGAGGAGGTTAAAAAGTTTTTGCGAAGCTACGAAGCTCCGGAACCTCTGTCTCCTCGCTCGGGCCTTTACGGAGGACGCACTTCGGCCTTGAGGCTGCGTTACAGCGCCTCGCCCGGAGAAAATGTGTATTACGTAGACGTCACATCCCTGTACCCTTACGTCAACGCCAAGCGCGCTTACCCTCTCCATCACCCGAAAATCATCAGAGAGTATTTTGTAGACCCCCGCCGTTATTTCGGGCTGATCAGAGCCACCGTTTACCCGCCGCGCGGGCTCTATTTCCCCGTTCTACCGTACAAAACCCCCGGAGGTAAATTAATATTTTCCCTCTGCCGCACCTGCGCCGAGACTAATCACCAAAGCGGCCCGTGCCCTCACGACGACGAGGCCAGAGCTCTCACAGGGGTCTGGGTCACCGTCGAGTTTAACAAAGCCTTAGAACTGGGTTACAGGGTGGCTAAAATCACAGAGGTCTGGCACTTTGATCAGCGCAGCAGCGACATCTTTGCCGGCTATATTAACACTTTTCTCAAAGGCAAACAGGAAGCCTCCGGCTATCCTCCGGAAGCTCGCGACGAGGAGGAGAGGAGCAAATACGTGGAAGAGTACCACAGGCATCAGGGCATACGTTTAGACCCGTCAAAAATCGAGGTGAACCCGGCCAAAAGACAGGTATCGAAATTGTGTCTCAACAGTTTCTGGGGAAAGTTTGCTCAGAGAACCAACCTGACTCAGACCACTCTGGTCAGAAAACCCAGTGAGTTTTTTAACTACGTCTTTTCCGGCCAGTACGACTTTAAACACGTCTCTTTTTTAAAGGCCAAAAAACAGGACGTGGCGTTAATTCAGTGGAGCTATAACGAGCGCTGCGTGATACCTCCCGGCGCGTCCAATAACGTTTTCATCGCGGCTTTCACCACAGCCTACGCCCGCCTAAAACTCTACGAGTATTTAGAAAAATTGCAGCGCAACGTTCTGTACACCGACACCGACTCTCTGATCTACGTAGTGAAAGAGGGGAGGAACCTTTAGAGCTGGGCAATTTTCTTGGGGATCTCACGGACGAATTACGCGGGGACACCATCCAGGAATTTGTCTCCGCAGGTCCAAAGAGCTACGCCTACAGGACCAGAAACAAGAAGAAACTTGTGGTAAAAATGAAAGGTATAACGCAGACGAGAGAATGTTGCGAGCGGGTCAATTTTGACAGTATGAGCGAGCTGGTGGAAAGTTACCTTTCTGGTATGAAGGAGGCGGAGCTTGAGACCCCACAGCACGGCATTCAGAGGGATAAGAGAGGGTTTGTGCTCAAAAACAGAACATTTCAGAAAAAGTTTCGCGTGGTCTACGACAAGAGGCGCCTCTTTCCAGACGGCACAACTCTGCCTTTCGGGTACTAGTGTTGTGTTGTTTGTTTGTTTTGTTTGTTTAATTATCTTTGTTTTCTTCTAAAATGGAGGAAATTGATTTTGATCACAGACTGAAAGTGCCTTTTTCCTGTCTCGTTGTGGGGCCTAGCGGGTGTGGGAAAACTCATTTTGTAAAGTGCGTTTTGGAAAACTGTGAACGCTCCATGAATACTGTGCCCGCGAATATTGTGTGGATTTATACTTCTTTTCAACCCATGTACGAGGAACTGTCAAAGACCAATAAAAACATTAAATTTGTCGAGGGTTTGCCCGATTCTTTCGAAGATTTCCAAGACGCTCTGGTGGTGCTGGATGACGTCATCTTTCAGGCCTCGGATCACCCGGAAGTGGTTAAAATTTTCAGTCAATACCGCCACCATAAAAACGTCTCCGTCATGATGCTGACCCAGAACGTTTTCCATCAGGGCAAATACAGCCGCACCATCGGCTTAAACTCCAATTATATGGTGCTGTTTAAAAACCCCAGAGACAAGCTGCAGATTGAGATTTTGGCCCGCCAAATTTTCCCTTCGCAAAAAACATTTTTCTCAGACAGTTTCAAAGACGCCACGGAGGAGCCCCACGGGTATTTAATCCTCGATCTCACTCCCTCCTGCCCAGAACGTTACAGAGTGCGCGCCGGTCTGCTTCCGGGACAGCAGCCCGTCATCTACCTGCCCAAATCCAAGTAGCAGCTCGCTATGTCTCAGCGTATAAAAAGGAACGCCGTCTTACTGCAGGCTCTGTACCACGCGTCGCCGCAGAAACGCAAAGACATTCTCGCTCACAACTCCCCGGATTTCCTCCAGGCGCTGTGCGAGATAGCTTTAAATCTTTTAAAGGGGAACATACCTCTTTCCGCTTCTCAATACCAAAAACTGAAACGCCAGAAAAAGATCATCAGACTGCTGGCCGACAAGAAAACGAGCTTAAACCGAAAACGTCAAGTTTTAAAGAAACAGACGGGAGGGTTTCTATTCCCTCTCCTGTCCGCCGCCGTGCCTATTCTGGGAAACCTGCTGGGAGGAATATTTCAGAAACGCTGAGATGTTTAAAAAAATGATTCTCGTTCCCTCTCACGAGATGAAAAAACTGACCCGACCCGCCGAGCCCACGGTCAGAGAAGCCGCCAAAGACGATTTGGACGAAAAGATGAAAGCTATACTGGAGGATCCGCGGCTAAACTTGTACGAAAAAGTCAAAAGATACGAGTCTCTGCTGCGGAGATATCTCACGCTCTATAAACAGGGTCGGGACGAGGAGAGTCGGGTGACTTTCCACCTCCCGCCCGAGGAGCCTCAGCAGCAGCAGGTGCAGCAGCAGGTGCATCATCAGCAGCAGCAGGTGCATCCGCACCAACAGGAGCAGCCCGGGGAAGAGGATGAAATGGTGGAAGAAGTATTAAAATCCCTACCCCCTCGAGACCGCAAAAACGCCCGCTACATTATGCAGAAATTAGCGGAGGGGGGAGGAGGATGGACAAAGAGGGGAGAATTTGTTTACAAGGGGAATGCGGTGCGGGGTTCTCACATGATCGATCTATTTAAAAACCTCTCCCTCTCTTTTAAAAGTAAAAACCAAACGCGTCCGAAAGGATGGACGGCGTTTTTAACTACTTTGGTCGAATCAAACATCCCCTCATCCTCCATACATAACCGTAGAGCTCGCGACCAGTACGCGCGTCTTAAATCCGAGGAGGAGGAGAAGGAGGGAGGACTGACACCTGCGCGAAGGGGGAGAAAACCCTCTCGGTTCAAAAAGATGCTTTCCCCGACCTGGACCTCTATATAAAACCGTGTTTTTGTTATGTTTTTTCACAAATGAAATAAAAAACGCTGCAAACAAATTGATCGTTGTTTACGATTCTTTATTTGATACACGCATTTTTAAACTTTTGTAAGGAGCAAGCCCCGTGATGACCTCTGCGAGATCGAGCGGGACAGCGCCCTTTCAAAAAGTCAGACACCATGCCATCATTTTTAAACACATCGTTATAGTACAGAGAGAGTATTTTGTCAACGGATAACCCCTGAGCCTTGTGACATAGATAAAAAATGCAATGTTGCCCGCAAACGACAGACAGAGGGTGCTGAAGCTGAAGATCATGATAGAGTATTTTTTCGGAGCGGTCTTCCAGAAACTCTGAGATGACCGAGGGATAGTGAAGAAAGTCGGGAGGGAATCCGTAAGAGTCAAAAAAAGTGGAGGAGCCGTCCTTTTCCAGAGTCAGAGCCAGCCAGTGTTCTCCCCTCAAGTGAGACGGATGAGTGTTTACTATAAAGTAGGCGGGTGCTTTAAAGTCGCGTCTCAAAAAGGCCAGCTGGTCCGAGGCCCAAACCCCGCAGAAAACGTCTCCCAAAGCGCGATGCAGAATGTGCTCCAGTTGAAGATTATCCATGTATTTTTTTTATTTTAATAATAATCCACCAGCACCTGCCTTTTAGAGTCAATCTCCAAAATGGAGTCGTAGCAGGCGTACATTATGAGCGTGGTGGTCTGAGGCAGAGGAACTCTGAATCTCATTTCCAGCCTCAAATTTCCGTTGGAGACTGGAGACAGGGCGTCCGCGTCCTCGCTGGGCTCCAGATTAAAGGCAAACAGGGCGTACCCCTCGTTAAATTCCCGGCGGTCGATGCTCAGAGGCAAATCTTTGAGGTGTCTCCCGGTGGCGGAAAACATGTGGTAAAACTCTCTGACCGAATTTCCGCGGTCAAACTGGGGCTGGAAAGCTTTGGCGGGCACCTGCCTGCCGTCCTGACACAGCGCCAGATACTCCACGTCGTTGTGTCTAAAGTTGAAAGGCGACAGGTCCCTCCTCCCGGTGAAGGCGTCGTGGTGAACCATGCCCAGGACCACGTATTTAGGCATGGCTCCCAGAAAGAGATTCTCTTGGTTGCAGATCCTGGAATTTTCGGGGATGGAGTAGGTTTTCACAGAAACGCGCGAAAGAGGATAGAGGGCGTTTCCTTTCATCAGGGCCGCGGCGTGGCCCAGCCTGACGGCCGGCGAAACCGTGACCTTTTTAACGAATAGAGAGGCCGCGGTTATTTTCAGGGCAAACTGCGAATCGCGAGTCCCCATCAGGGAAAAGGCGTCGCTGTTGCGTATCAATTTAATTCTCAAATCCACAGAGTTCAGCAGGAGCCTCTCGCAGAAGAAAATGTCGGCGTGAAGAGGACCCAGCAGGTCCACTTCTCGCGACTCTGCCGTGAAAGCGGCTCTCTGCTGTATCCCTTTGTTAGGCCCGTTGTTTATAACCGTAGAGTCCATGGCTCCCGCCGTGTCTTTGTAAAACAGGCCGGCGCTGAATTGACTCTTTAGAGTGTCTTCTGAAAAGTTGAGCAGCGTCTCGATCATGGCCCTGTAAGGGTGGGTGGCGCTGGACTGTGAAATCAGACGATCCCCCAGAATAACGTCGCACTGACTGAAAATTGTATTGAGGGGGTAATTGATGAGCGCTACGCCGGCATCGGGTGGGATGTTGCTCCCGTCTCTCTCCGTAATCTTTACCCTCAGATGGAGCATGGTGTCGTTCAGATCGAGATACTTTTCCCCGTCTCCCGGGATGAAAAATTAAATGGGTGAGTTGTCGTTCAGCGCAGAGAGGGGCTGGCATTCTTGATATTTTTTATCCTCTATGGATAGCTGGGTCATGGGAGCCGAAAATAGATCCAGTTCGGCCAGGGTGCATTCGGCAGATTTCTTGTGTAAGAGAGACATTTTTTTTTAAAAATTTATTTATTTTATTTTTTCTTTCTCAAAAATATGCGTTATTAAAATATGTCCGAGCTCCGTTGAGGGATCCTTCTCTTCCCGCCGCCGGTCTTCACTGATTTGGTTTTTACTCCGGGGCTTTTATTTTTAACCCGCTGGCCCGGAGGGCGTTTCCTCTTCCTGCGGGACAGCACCATCATGCCTCCCGCCCCCTCCTGGCGGGGCTCGGTCAGCTTCCCCATCACTCTTTTCACAGCGTCCGTAGCGATGTTGGTGGCCGCCGTTTTCAGGTGAGGTTTGGCTACGGCGAACCCCGTTTTGAAGAGAGGAGATACGAAACGAAACAGCCTGGAGAAGATGGAGCCTATCCCTCTGCCGTACATCACGGGGCTCCGTAAAAACCCGGAAGGGATCCGCCCACCTGCCCTTCATAATAGCGCACAAAACGGTGGGGGTCCTGAGGGAGGCGCGCCGCCATTCTCAAGCGGGTTTAAAGTGCAGCTTGACTATCGTTTTCCCGTAAACAAAATCCACGAACCTGTCGCGGTCCGTTTTAATTTCGACGCGAATGGTTTTAATGTATTTTTTAGATACGCGCAGGTAATGCACCGTGTTGTACCTGATGCTCACCGCGTCTCCGTAATCGCCTTTCACATTCACTACGCTCAGCAGCGGGGAGTAGCTGTCGCCGACCGGTTGATACTGAACGATGTCGGTGTAGAGAAACAGGTTATATACTCCCGCGCTCATATCGCACGGATAGGGGGTAGAGCGCTTCGACAAGGTCCACCACTCGTTCGCTCTCAATCCCAACATGTAAGCCAGAGGAGGGAAGGCCCTGATTTTATGGCTCCCGTTGCCTTTCACATCCAGACGTTTGGTGATGTTGTTGAAAGAGGCCTCGAACGAGGGGTCGTACTTTTGGATCGCCGGCACCAGGTGCTCCAATAGATCTTTAATGCGGCCGTAATGACCTCCCCTGCCAAATTTTAAAATCACCAGGGGCTGATCTTCCTCCTCTCCCTTCGTCCGCATCAGCTCCAAGTAGGAGGCGTCCGGGGGTAGGTTGTACCAAGTGCGCGGATAAATAAATTCGCAAAGACCCACGGTCCATTCTCCGGTCAGCTCTATGGGTTTGGCCAGGTCCACGGTGTAGCATCCGCTCGTATTATCTTTAAATAATTCCTTGCTGGCGTTGGAGGGCAGGGTCACGTAAAACCCTTCGGACTCCATGAGGCGAGTGAAAATTAAAAAATGAGCCGAATGATCAGGGGGTCTCTTTTTTTATACCCCGACCACTTCCGAGGCTTTCACCCAGCTGTTGAATTTCTCGGGCCAGTTTTTCCACTTGACAAACACCTGCTTTTCGCCTCTGACCGCGCGCCGCTTTAAAATCTTCTCCACATGAAACGCTTTGTCCTCTGTCATTTTCACTTTCTGCAGCTCGGCCTCATAAAACGACCCTTCGATGGGCTCCCCGTCATAATCTTCCAGCTTGTACACGGGGGGTGAGCGCCGAAGGGCCCGGGTCACAGTAAAGGTTTCGTCCGTGAAACTCTGCTCGTATTTTTTATCAAATACTCCTCTCACTTTGGATATTCTCACCAGATCCCCCTCTTAAATTTCACGTTTATTTTCGGACGGGCGGGGTCGTGCCGTACAAGTTGCGAAACACTTGATCCGCGTTCTCGGGGCACACCTCGGCGGGCGTCATTTTAATGCCGCTGTGATAACTGCGGTTATACCCTTCTAACAGATCGGGCAACACCTCCAGATAGCGTCTGGTATTGTGGGCGGTGAAATACCTCCACATTTGCGTTTTTAGCGTGCGGTTAAACCTCTCTACCACCGAGGCCTTTAGGTCGCTGGCGGTGGCAAAATGGGTGATGCCGTGATTTCTCATCAGAGCCTGAAAACTCTTGTTGAAAAACTCTTTTCCCGCATCGGTTTGTACATTTTCGGGTATTTGACTCTCTCTCAACACAGACTCGAAAGCTTCGGTCACTTCCGACCCCGTCTTCTTTTTAAGGGCGCGCGCGTAAGCCTTTTTTGAAAATACGTCTATGACGGTCAATAAATAATTAAATCCGTCGTTGTATTCAGACAGGTGTCTCATGTCGCACAGGTCGGCCTGAAGCTGCTTCAGCGGTTTGGTCACAAACACTCTGTTTCTCTTAAATCTTACTCGCGCCGGTTTGTGCAGAGTATAAGCGTCCTGCTCGGATAAAAAATCTTGCACCTTGCGAACATCCACTTTTTTACCCGTCTCCTCTTCCACACCCCGCCTGAGCCTATCTACTCCTCCGAAACTACCGGGGTGAAGGGGGTCGTAATACACTTTTTTCATCGCTCTTTTCTCAGCCATCCCGTCTTGTGATATAAAGCCGTCTGCGTTATCGCGTCGCAGGAGTCGGCTTTTATTATTTTATTCGAGGATCTGTTTAAACATACTTTTATATTCAAAAACCAGAGATGAAGGCTTTTTAAAAATATTTTTATTCAAAAACCAGAGGGTTTAACATGCAAAAACAGGAATACATTTTTTAAATTCAAAACCCTGAGATAAAACACGCTTATAGAATCAAACGGGATACATTTTATTCAAAACCAGAGATAAATGCTTTAACATGCAAAAGCAGGAATACATTTTTTTAATTCAAAAAACCTGAGATCAAACATGCTTTTGAAAAAGGTTACAAAAAAAACAGGATACATGTTTTTAAAAGTGTGCTAAATGCAGGATGATCAGCGTTTTTTTCAAAACCCTGATATATACTTTAAAAAAGCAGCGTACATGATTAAAAACGAGGTAGGTTTTTTAAGAAACACAATACATGTTTTTAAAAAAGCAACACACATGATTAAAAACGAGGTAGGTTTTTTAAGAAACACAATACAAATTTTAAAAAAAAAAAAAAAAAAAACAGCGTCGATGAATAAAGAAGACGCCCAGCCGTCCGGCTGGTCGGCTTGCTGCTGCTGCTGCTGCTGCTCCGGAGGTTCGTAGTAGCCGGGAGTGTCGGGTACCAGCTCACCCTCGTCCGAGGAACTGACCTCCTCATCGCGAAGCACGGGTGCAGAGTCCATCTCTCTCTCTCAGAGCTAAAAAATAGGCTTTTTGAACGACGGCGGGCTTCCTTTTTAAAACAAAAGGAAGGGGGCGTGGTCCGGGATGGGCGGGGATTTTCAGAAGCTCAGAGTTTTTTCACCGCTACGGCGTCTCTCCAGCAGCGGCAACTTTGAAAAAGAATTGTAATATCCTTCCTCACTTGCAGCATCCTTACGACCCATTCTTTGGCGGGTAAAACCATCATGCTGCGAAATAAACCGCAGTCGGGGTTGAATTTCTCCATGACGAAAATGTCGGGCGCATCAGACTCATCCGTTGAGCGCAGGCTGGCCCGCAGTCTCCATCTGCCCGTGGCTGTGGCTCCTGAAGACCAGACGGTTGACAAGATTATTTTAGTCTTGCTTAGTTCTCCGTCCTTGAAGCGTATGCCCCCGTTCCGGGGAGGAGGAGGAGGAATATCCTCTTCTTCTTCTTCTTCTTCTTCCAAAGCTTTTTTTTCAGCAGCTGGGGGGATGTTTTCTTTATTCTCATCCGCTGAAGCAGGGGTTGCTTTCTCCTCTTTTTTTTCTGGAGCTGGGGGAACATCTTCTGAAAGTTTTTCAGCCAGGGGCTGATCTTCTTCTTCTTCTTCTTCGGTAATGGTGTAGAGAGGATTGTCATCCTCATCGGATGAAGAATCATCCTCCTCATCCGAGGAGGAATCCTCTACAGGGGGGTCCTGTTTGTCCGGAGTTTTTTCAGCAGGGAGGCGAGGAGGATCAACCTCTATTTCATCCTCATCATTCTCAGCAGCGATGGTAGCAGGAGGATCAACCTCTATTTCTTCCTCATCATTCTCAGCAGCGATGGTGGCAGGAGGATCATCAACCTCTATTTCATCATCCTCTGCAGAGGAGTCGGAAGGAGAAGGAGGAGGAGGGGGAGGAGGAGGATTATCCTCCTCTCTCCGGCGTCTTTTAGGAGTAACATATTCCTCTTCTGGAATAGGAAAATCCTCGTTAGCCTCTCCGATAACCAGCGCAATCAGCAGCTTCAACACGGCCCAGTCACCGGAAGTCAGCTTCACAAGGTTGCTCGATTCCGTCAAGTTTTCTCCTTCATCAAGCTGATAGAACCAAAGCTCTCCCAGCTCGTATTTGAAGATGTAGCCCCACTTTCCACAGCCCTCAATAGGCAGAGTCCATTCTCCCCGCAAGCTCCTCGGAGCCGGTATCTGGCTGCGAAACATAAAGACCTCCTTATTTCTCCCTTCTTTCCGCGGAGCATCGGCTGCTTCTGATCTGTTACTGTAGACGGTGACGGGGGTGTCGCTGATAATCGACGAAGACCACTCGCCGCTGCTGCTGCCTCCCATGCTTACGGCCTCCGCAGAGCAGATCTCTTCCCCGTCCAAGTACAGAGGAACACAGGGCTGCAGAATGAAAGGATCCATCTTGCGTCTGCGCATAGTGCGCCGCCCTCTCTGTTTTTATTCTCCTCCCTCCGCAGACCCCCCTCCCTCTAAAAACTTTTTAAATTTTTTTCTCACAACAGGTGGTGCGATTATGGATCATATTACACACTTCCTGTGGGGGAGGGGAGGGGTGAAAAGGTCAAGGCTAGGGTCATCAATCAAATTTTGACACAAGGTGCTGATGCAATTCGTCACGCTTAGGGATCAAATTACACACTTCCTGTGGGGGAGGGGTCAAAAGGTCAAGGCTAGGGTCATCAATCAAATTGAGACACAAGGTGTATACCTATTTTTTTTACAGACACACAGACAAAGAACAAACTCTTACATGTTGGCCCCTCTAAGGGGGGGCTATACCTCCTCCCGCACAGAGAGAATTATGACCTTGTTTTCTGCTTAGCCTTCACCTAAGAATTTACATCCCTGATAAGCAGAAGAAGTCTCACTATCTGTTTAATGTCTCCCATTACAACGGCCTCACTGTGTTAACTTTCCACATGCATCTAAACTAGTGACAGGAGTGCTCTTACTATGGTAAAGTGAGAAAGTGATATTACTATAACTAATGTGATATAATAAAATATTTGATTAATATATGAAAAAAGAAATCTGCAACCACATTCCACCCTTTGTGATACCACAATTAAGAATCACATGAAAACATCGGGATTTCTTTTCTAACTACCGAACATAACATCAGCACAATTGCGTCCTCAAAGAAATTCCATAATGTGCATCCTCCCTATAATCAGAAGGAAAAAAAACAAATTCACAACTTATGGTCATCTTCGCTCCATCTGAGTCTCCACCCTTTGTTTGAAGGATGGCAGTTATATCATAAAAGAAAACACAATATGAGATCATATACAGAAATGAAACAGCCTCTATTGTTCATCTGCAAAAGAAAACTTTAACCTTAGTTACATCAAACTGCTCTTTCATAGGAACCCGTTGTTTAGATAAGGAAGTCTTTCAGTATGTGATATATTTTTCCCAATTCATCATTAAATCCATCAACCCATGTTTCCCAATTTATTAACGGTTTCTGTAAAAGACCTTCACCCCCAGTGTTATTAGGGATTGAGGGAAACATGCCTCACCAAACATCACACACACTCCTTTGTGCCATTTGCTTTGCCCTGTCCGGATGTTTGCCATAAAGGACAGTGACTATATCTGTACCTAAGTGAATACCACAAACATAAACTAACTTCAGTGTTAGTGCTTCCCAAAGTCTGGGGTAAAACCCAGAAGTAGCCATGAATTTCCACACAGCCAACATATATTAAACACTTCTGAGCTACATTTACAACAGAGAGATCGATCTTTCCTCTCTATCTATGCATTGTGCTGTACTCTTTACTACTGTAGACCCATTTAAACAGTGTAAACCCTCTCAAAGGCATTTGCAATTATCTTTACTGTCCCCACATCAGTGATTGGGGAAACCAAAACAACCACATTTAATTCTAGAAGAACAACCTCATTCTTTAGGTGCTTCCAGCATGTTTGAGACTTATCAAAATCCCTCAATGAAATGTGATAAACCCAAAATCCTACTGTAGGGTGTCAAACAATGTGTCAAAGCTGAGTACACATGTTAAAAGAACTCACAACTGTTGTTACTATGTTTACTCAGACAATAAGGACCTAATGCACCTACGCATCAGGAACTGACATGCTAGAAAATCAGTCTAGCTGCCCTACAAAATATACACAAATAATTGTTAGTTAGGTTTCTGTAAAACTTGCATGCTATAACTACTCCAGTCACTTCTACTCAGGCTCAGGACTCTAACAGAGTTTGTGATGTTCAGAGAGTCGTGTAAATGCATATCATTTATAAGATGATTAGAAATGTCACACCAGCGACCCCCTTAACACAAAACCACACGGAACTACTTCAGACACAACTGCCTGATTGTTTAAGCAGGTGTCATCTGCATTCATGATCCCTCTTGGGTGGCACAGAGTCTGCTCTGCAGTCGCTGAGTTGGAGCTTGGCACGCTCTTGTTGGAGGAGGGTGCTCTTTTCACCCCTCACCCTCTCGTTCCAATGCAGCTTTATGGTTATTGCTGTGGTTCTGGAATCTTCTCATAATGACTAGTAGGGCCCCAAACCGCACAACCTTTGACCTCAACCACTTCCTGGGCTGTCAGCTATGCCATGAATGTTTCCTACTTCTCGCTGGGTCTCTGAAGACTTCTGATCAGCACCCAGTCTCAATCTCAGTCTGGAGATTCCACCCTTGGGATGATTTCTTCCAGCAATACTCTGGCTGCTGCACCTGTATCACCCTACTAGAAGGAAAAACATTTTCCTTTCAATTCAGTGAACTTCACTTAAAGGTTTTCAAACCATCATCTGAACATGGGTGTACCACCTGTAGAGGTTTAATACCTGTCCATAACATGTTGTCCTACATGTCACAGTAAAAAGCCATGGAGAAAATCGTCATGAAAAACTCATGAAAAACACAGAAAGCATTGTTTCATGTTACATTGTTTCATGTTAAACCTGGAATCCCTCCTCTTGACACATGGACACTCCCATGAGTCAACTCATCAGAACTAGGCTCCTTTCTTAAAGAAAAAGGTTAGTTAGATCATTTCCAATGTAGCATCAGGGTGTCTCCTCCGGAGTAGCTCTGTAACCCTGCAACAAAAGATGTCAGTGTGTTTTTGCATATTAAGTTTGCTTAAAACCTGGCTCTGCCAGGAGCCTGCATACACACCATCATTGCCTGGAAAACAAGATCTGGAAGATAAATCAAACTTCACATTTGCAAACAATTGTAGATGAGAAGAGTAATGAAGTATTCAGCATCAAAGACAAGTATCATGTGCAGGTTTTCTTAAACCATTAAACCACAATCATTACCAGAATTCGCCCCAGACATGGATCATCCCATATGTTTATTCAACGTTACTGTTACCAGTGACTTTCCTTAAGGAGCCAGAGGTTTTTCTCATCAAACTGGTTCAAGCAACACACCTTGCTGAAACCATGAAGAGTCTCAAGCTTAATGGGCAAATCAAGGCAATTGAGAAGGCAAATGAATTGCACAAATTAAACCCATTCCTTGATGAGCAGGGTGTACTCAGGGTTGGAGGGCGCTTAACAATGTCCAGTCTTCACCCCCATGTGAAACACCCAGCTATCCTTCCTAAAGAAAGCCATTTGTCAGCACTGCTCATCAAGCATCATCATGAAAAGGTGCAGCACCAAAGTCGAGGTATGACTGTTAACGAGCTGTGAGCCAATGGTGTTTGGATTCTTTGATGCAGTAAGGCAGTCTCCTCTCATATTTACAACTGCACAAAATAAAGGAAGTTTAGACGGAACACTGAAGGGCAAAGGATGGCGAACCTCCCACAAGAATGCACGGAGTTGACGCCACCCTTCATATATTGTGGGATGGACTGCTTCGGGCATATCTATGGCAAGGATGGCAGAAAGGAGCTTAAGCGTTATGGGCATGTGCTCAAGAGCCATACATATTGAGATGCTTGAGGACTTAACTGATACATTCATCAATGCCTTGCATTCGTTTATTGCATTGCGTGGAAGTGTCAGGCAAATTCGATGTGATCAAGGCTGCAACTTCATTGGTGCAAGGCACAAGTTCGCTGAAGCCATGAAAGGCTTCAGCGAACTTGATGGACGGAGAGAACCTTCTATCAGTGGGCTGGTTTCAGTCATTATGCAGGAGGAGAGAGAGCACGTTTCCCGGATGATTGAGAATGCATCAAGAAGATGGACGGAGAGAACCTCAAGAAAATTGGATGTGTTATGAACACACCATCTGCAAGTCATCAAGGTGGTGTTTGGGAACGGCAAATACGCATTGTGCCTAATGTTCTGGCATCCGTTCTCGACCAATCAGCTAAAAGGCTTGACAGCAGTTCGTTAAGAACCTTCCTCTACGAAATTATGGCAATTTTGAATAGCAGGCCATTAACAACAGAGCATTTGCACAATCCATCTGGTCCAGAACCCTTGACACCTAACCACATTCTAACAATGAAGTCAAGCATTATTCCCCCACCTCCTGGAAAGTTTATCAAAGAAGATCTGTACCTGCAAAAGTGATGGTGCAGAGTACAGTTCTTAGCCAACAGCTTCTGGGAACGGTGGAAAAAGGAATATCTGTTGAATCTTCAGAGCAGACAAAAATGGAACAGAGTAAGGCGAAATGCGAAAGTCAACAATACTGTCCTTCTCAAGGAAGATTCTGCTCCACGTAGTCAGTGGAAGATGGGAAGGATCACAGATGTCTATCTAGAACAGGATGGAAAGGTGAGAAGTGTGAAGTTGTTGATCCCGTTTGGCTACAGCAGGCAATGAGGTGTGTTCAGGGTGCCTCTGTTAATATGAGTTTCAATGAAAGTGCAGTGAAAGTGCCATAAAAATGCATTTACGTGTCTATACCGTTGTTTGTTTGGATTTACTGTGATAAGAGTGTTATTGTAAACAGGTTTCTGATTGTAATTGTTTTGTTTGGGTAGTTCTCACGATGATGATGATGATGATGATGACGACGACGACGACGACGACGACGCTGAGTGATCTTTTCGTTGAACATTGAATAAATCATCTGTAAACAAGAACTTGTCCGCATGGTGGCTGACGGGAGCTACACCTGATATTTGGGAGTGTGCATCCTTTTCTAAAGCCATACAAATATCCAGTAGTATTAATTCATTCTTATTAAAAAGCTGTCATGACAGCCATTATTTCTCACCCTGTAAACTGACCTCAGCCATAAACCTGTCACAGTGACTAATGTAGATGGACGGTAAATACAAAGATCTAGCCAGTTTTGTCTAATAGTAGATTAAATGGTATGTTGACATATTCTATATGTTATATGATGTTATAACATACAGACTGTGAGCTGCTGTCAGAGTGTCTGCTGGAAATAAATGAGTGAGGGTCTCACCGAGGAGGAGGAGCAGAGGGGTGGCTGCCGTTGTCTGGATGTAGACTGAGCATGTTTGGTCTGAGCTACGGAGAGATGCCCGGCTTCATCACTTCCTGTTCTCACGTCAGCATGCTGCTGTGTGTCCGGCTCACAAAGGTCCTTCATGAAGTGTCCCAGCTGTCCTTCTCAGTAAATCACAGCTTGATGTTTGAAAGCAGCAGCTCAGAGAGAGTGTTACACCACTCCAGGACAACTTGGTGTAAACAGCAAACCGAGTTTATTTGGGTAACTCAGAACCATGGTTTTTACATACAGAACCCAAGCATGCTCTTCTCTCTCTTTTTTTTTTTTTTTTTTTTTTACATTTTTCATTTTTTCTGTTTTTTTTGCCATGACTGCCCTCTACTGGTGGAAATGTGTAGCAGCCAAAAAACAAACAAACATATAGCTGAATAGCCCAAATGTTTTAGACATATTTTAGCTTTACACTTTACCAAGTGCTACATTCCTCCCCTGCTAAATAAATGGTGTCCCAGTATTGACAAAACATGACCATGAGAAACAAAAATAAACTAACATACTTCTTTTTTTTCTTGTGACAATGTCGGGATGGCGTAAGTTGGGATAGGGTTTAGCAGTGCTTTAAGATCACTTTCACGATGTACTATTGGACCTCAGGTGACAGAATCACATGTTACTCGCTTACCAGATAAGCATAGGCTTATAACAATGCTGAGATGACCCCAATAGTCCCCATAGAAATATTACCCTCTAAGAAATTACTTTAACTTTATCACGTGTTCCATTGTGATATAATGGTTACTTAGATAGCAACCATTATATCACAATTAGCCTCATCAAACATAACACAATACAATGTCCCAAAAGCATCAAATGCTTGTGTTACCATACTGGTAAGACCTTGTAAGTACTCATACATTTTTGAAAAATAACACCATTTAAATTCAGAAAAACTCTTTCACAGTTCAATAATACCTAACTGGTACATAAGCTGGATAGTAAGGCATTTGTAGAGCTGCCCAAGGTACTCCAAACTGCTCATAGAATGGAGATGCTGTTGCACTGCCATACAGTGGGTTAACACTGTGACAAATTACTCTCTGAACTGGTTGGCCAAATGCATCATAAGTCAATATTTTCCGGAGACATCTCTCCCTTCGAGATCTTCTCGGCTGCGGTTCCGACAGTTCTGGGTTTATTTCACTGGGCTGATCTGGCGAAGCAACAATGTCTGATGATGCTGAGATGTCATGTTCAGTGTTATCCTGTTCATTCACCATATCTGCTTGAAACTCTTCAGCATCCACTCTAAGCTGCGTGCTCTTTCGCTGTAGGTCGTGGTCAAGTTCAATAGCAGGTGCAGACACCATCGAATCCCCTTGAGGCTGAAAGTGGTGGTGGCTTACTCTCTGAGACCAATACTGCTCCTCATCATCTGAACTTTCTATATGGTTCAATGCATCCCATAGGTCTCTTTGTTTTTGTGTCTGTGCAGGGCTCTAGAGTGCGACCAATTTTGGTCGCAAATGCGAAAATTGCATTTGCATATAAAAACACATTATATTATATAAATTATTATAAAATTTGTGTGCGCCTAACTTTTGTGCTGGTACCGGTACGCCCATGGCAAAAAGTTAGTCTAGAGCCCTGCTGTGTAGTGCAGCTTCATTCAGTTCTTGTTATTTTGGGAAGCAGCAATGCATTACAGGGCATTAACATTTGCGGTGGAGAATACGGCCTCGTCCAGTACCACACTCCGGCTTAACCTCATAAACAGGTCTATTTCCCCCCTTTTGAGAGATCACTATGAGAACTTGATCCTCCCAATAGGAGCACAACTTTCCCGGGCCTCCCCTCTCTGACATGTTCCTGACAAGTACCCTGTCCCCAGGTGAGAGTACAGCACTTTGTCTCTTCTGGTCATAATGTGATTTTCCTCTTGCCAGAGTCTTTTTAATGTTTCTGGATGCAATGTCATATGCTTCTTTCATCTGTTGTTGCCCTTTGTGAGCCTAATCCTCATGTGATAAGATAAGATAAGATAAGATAACCTTTATTAGTCCCACACGTGGGAAATTTGTTTTGTCACAGCAGGAAGTGGACAGTGCAAAAGTTATGAGGCAAAAAATTAGAATAAAATAAAATAAGAATAAATACAGTACACAACTGTACAGAATAAAATAAAATACTATATACAGTAGAATAAAATAGAATAAAATATACAATAAGATAAAAATAGAATACAAATGTTATATACAACTCAGTAAAAATACAACAATGCCAGAAAAGATTATTGCACATTAGTGTTATTGCACATTTGTGGATGTGTGTGTTTGATCAGTTAAAGTCTTTGTTGTAGAGTCTGACAGCAGTGGGGAGGAAAGACCTGCGAAATCTTTCCGTCCCACACCGTGGGTGCCGCAGTCTCCCACTGAAGGAGCTGCTCAGTGCTGTCAGAGTCTCCTGCATGGGGTGGGAGATGTTGTCCAACAGGGATGACAGCTTAGCCACCATTCTCCTGTCACTCACCACCTCCACTGGGTCCAGAGGGCATCCTAGAACAGAGCTGGCCCTGCGGATCAGCCTGTTCAGTCTCTTCCTGTCCCCAGCAGAGATGCTGCCTCCCCAGCAGACCACACCATAAAAGATGGCTGAGGCCACCACAGAGTCATAGAAGGTCTTCAGGAGTGGGCCCTCCACTCCAAACGACCTGAGTCTCCACAGCAGGTACAGTCTGCTCTGCCCTTTCCTGTAGAGGGCGTCTGAGTTATGAGTCCAGTCCAGTTTGCTGTTCAGATGAACACCAAGGTACCTGTAACTGTCCACAGCCTCGATGTCCATACCTTGGATGTTCAGTGGTTGCAGTGGAGGATGTTTGTGCCTGCGGAAGTCTACTACCAGCTCCTTTGTTTTTTGCATTTGTTTGTCTCACTCAGTCCAAAAATTACATAAACAGGGAGACATGGATGTCTACCAAAGAGTAAATAAAAAGGCGAGCATCCTGTTGAGTCACTAATTGTGCAATTATAGGCATGCACAACTTTGTTTACATAGTCACTCCAGTTTTCTTTCTTTTCCTCATCCAAGGTCCACAGCATTGACAGCAAGGTGCAATTAAACCTTTCCACTGGGTTCCCTTGTGGATTGTAGGGTGTAGCCTTTGAATTGGCTATTCCTGTGTACGTCCGCAGCTGTTTGAATAAATGGTTTTCAAATTCTCTGCCTTGATCATGTTGTAATTTACCAGGAAAACCAAATTTCAAGGAAAAGTCATTAAAAATTCCATGTGCTGCTGTTTTGCCAGATTTGTTGTGTGTAGGTTAGACTTGAGCAAACTTGGTGAAGTTGTCCTTTAACATTAAAATATACTCATACCCTCCCATGCTTTTTTGAGATGGGCATGATCTATTGAAACCATTTCTTCTGAATATTACATTTGTCACAGTTTGCCGAGGCAAACTGCGTGGAGTGTGAAGAGTGGACCCAGGTGCAGACATTCTAAAACTCAAACTTAACTGATGAGCTGTTTATTAAGGCAGACTGAACAGTACAAAATAAAAGGGCAAAAACAATGCAAACTAAGCAATAACCTAAACTGGGTAAACTAGAAAGGAAGCACAAACTATGAAAACCCTGGCAAACAGAAACACAAACAAAACTCTAAACATGGCAATGATGAGGAGGATATATGAAAACCTGAACGCAGGACATGGCATGGGAATAACACAGACGATCCGACAAAACTGAATGAGAAGGCACAGACTAAATACACACAGGAGGCTAATGAGAGAAGTGGGAACAAATGGGGGAACAGCTGACACACATGAACATAACGACCTCAGTGGAAGAGTAACTAAACACGATGAACACAGGAACACAAGATCTCTTCAAAATAAAAAGGGAACATGAGACGCAGACATGACAACCAGAACTTGGCAACATAAGACACAGACATGAAACACATGAAGGGCAGGGGAGACTTAACAGGGGTTGGAAGACACAAGGGAAAACTAATAAGCAAATGAACATAGGAAACCTAGAGATTAAACATACACTATAAAGATCAAAAGAACTAAAACTCAAAACACTGGGTCATAAGACCCAGGATCGTGACAACATTTGCACACCTGTGTGATGAAAAACTATCTTTGTACATATTTGGCCAATAAAACCTACTCCTCACCAAATTCATCACTTCTTGATTGCATGTTATAGCTGATATCCAATCTATTTGTTTTTCTTCCTGTGTTTCAATGGCATTCAGTACTGTGCTTAACACTTCAGGCGAACACAGCTCAGTACATTCTGACATGTATGAGTACACACTAGAAGGTGTTCTGGACAAAAAGTCTGCATCAATGTTACTTTTCCGGGTCGGTATTTCAGTGTTATGTTAAAATCAGCCAGCTTGGAAACCCATCAGTGTCCTGTCGCATTCAGTTTAGCTGTGCCTAAACTATAGATTAAAGGGTTGTCGTCACTGTATACTGTCACTAAGGGAGCATAGAACAAAGTCTCTAAAGCATTCAGTCACCGCCCATTTTAGTGCCAAAAACTCAAGTTTCCCTGAGTGCTACCTGTAGTTCTTCTAAACCTGTGTTAATGTTCTTGATCCATATCCAATTACTCTTAATTTACTGTCCTGCCTCTGGTACAAAACTGCACCAAGGCCTTCTTCTGATGCATCGATGTGCAGAATGAAGGGATCCTCAAATTTAGGATAAGCCGTCACGGGTGGATTAGTCAAAACATCTACCAAATATTCTAGTGCTTTTTGGTGGCTGTCACTCCATATGATTTTGTGGGTGGGTGCTGCATGCCTTGGCTGACCGCGCTGGGGTTTGGGTATGGTCAACTGAGAGTAATTCATATAGGCACTTCGCATGTCTTGAAAAATCTTGTATAAATGTTGGGTCTGTTCCCACAAACCCACTAGTTCTAGAGACTTATTCATCATGAAAGAAAACAAGACAGTCAGCGATTGATCGATTACTTGCGCAAGGGAGGCCTCATCTGTGTCCACCTCGAAAATGACCCCGACGATGGCCTCCTCTCGCTGCCTTTTATTGAGAGACAGTTCACACAAAACACAGCAAAGCAACACCCACATGGTTCTAAGGCATTGTATGCATATGTGTGAACTTCTATATGTAAGTAGGAATGTGTGTGTGTGTGTGTGTGTGTGTGTGTGTGTGTGTGTGTGTGTGTGTGTGTGTGTGTGTGTGTGTGTGTGTTTTGGGGGTGTGTGTGTGTTTTGGGGGTGCGTTTGTGTGACCTCCTGCTGACCAAAAGGGTCATAAAAACATGAAGCTTACAACACAAGAAACAGATCTTTCAGATAGGATGTATCTACAATAAAACCTCCCCCAGCACAAAGTGGTTAGAGGTGGTTAGGATCAAAGGAATGGCTTTGATCCTACTGCTTGAACTAAGACTGTATCAATTTAAGAAACACAATGGCAACATTCAATCAGCTTTGGTATTATCCTAAAAATCCTAAAAGCTTTCTCAGCTCTTTGATGTTTGTTGGTGGGTTGTCCTTCAAAGCTCTTACTGTTTGTACCTCTTTTTTATCCATTTTGTAACTGTCTGCTGAAATGATTTTGCCCACATAGTGGACCCCCTTTTTAAACAAGTCATATTTATCAGGTCTTAGTTTTAGTCCCCAAGCCTGCTGACGTTTGAGAACTGATCTCCAATCTTCAATATGCTGCTCAAATGTTTGACTGTACACTAAAACATCATCTAAATATGGAGTGCATATTTTATCCCTCAAGCATTCTAAACTTTCCTCCATACTACGTTGGAAAGCTGAAGGCGCATTGGTGAGTCCAAATGGAATTCTATTCTATTCATACAACCTTCAGTCAGGCGGACTAGATATATTTTTTCGAGTCTTCACTGATTTCACCTTGATAGTACGCTTTGCCTTGGTCAAGCACACTAAACCACATATTGCCGCCAAGTCCATCAAGAACTTCCTGTATTTGTGGAATGGTCTTTTTATTGAGACCCCTATAATTGACACACAGTCTCAGGCCTCCATCCCGCCTCCTCACACACACAATTGAGAGGCATATAGTGAGGTTGATTTTGCGAACAAAATCCTTTTGTAACAAGTCCTGAATGTGGCTTTTTACTTCATCATAGAGAGCGTGGGACCGCATTATAGGATTTGGCTACAGGAATCTGATCAGTGAGTTTGATATCCATTTTTAGAGTTTTTTATGTAACCAACTTCCTCTTTGTGTTTATCAAATGTGCCTGACTCCTCCCTTAACATTTCCATGACAGCTGCCTGTTGTTCTGTGTTAAGGTGGCACAAATTGACAGGTGGTTCCCAAGGCTCTCCTGTAAGCTAGGTGAGTTCTGATTGTCTTTTTCAAAAACCGAACCTATCTGAGCTTCTTTGAGATTCACAGGATAACTGTGTGTTACCCTCTCTATGTTAACTAGAAGGGTTTTAGGTGGCAAAACAATGTCATGTTTGGTAACATTAGTAACATAGATATTGATTTTGCGGGTATTGCCTGATACAGACAGCAGCTGGCAGTTAGATTTCAGACCCTCATCTAAAGACAGGTTTTCATCCGGCTCAAAAAGCATTTCACTTTTTACCTTTAAGTCTGTTTTGATGAAACAACTAACGCCATGCATTTGTCCACTCAATATGACAATAGCTTTGTGTCCTGATCTGACAGGATAAGTAACTATCCCACTACTGGTGGTGTGGATAAGGTTCAACAGTGCTTCTGCTTTGCTTGATCCTACTCTTAGTGAGTTTCTGAGTAAAGACAAACTTTCACTGGACTGAGTAGTGTCTTTTTTTTATCAGTTCCTCAATAGGATTGAACCCTATTATTGGTATCTGCAGCACATCCTGACTTACTAGGATTGGAACAGCTTTTCCTCTCGGATCACAAAGGCTAAGGCTAACTTCTACCCAACCCTGGAAAGACAGTTCAGATCCATTTACGGCTCTCAAGTCTAAAAGTTCATCCTTACTTAGTAAATCACTGATGGGTGTGAAGTGAGGTAAATTGTCTGATTTCCAGCATGCACTCATTATTGAAACTTGGGCTCCCGTGTCCCACAGTGCCTGTGTTTTGCAGTTGTTCATTCTACACCATACTAGACACTTTTTGCCGACGAGCTGCGCTACTTTTCTTTTTTTGGTACTCAGATTGAACACAATTGGGGGTTGGTTCCTAATTTTAGGATTTCCTGAGTCAGTTGGTGATGCATGGGACAAACTTTAGGACTTGGGAATGTTATCACATTGGCACATTGGTGCTGAAGCTGTGGCTTGTTCTGCAGTCACAGCCCCACCCAGTTTCCCTGCTTCTAAGTTCTATGTTTTAGACATGTTTTAGCTTTACACTTTACCAAGTGCTACGAGAACACAGAGGCTGACTATGACTCTGCTCATTATGGGGTCATTGACATGTTGGTCCCACAGCATTAGGTATAGTTTTATTTATACAGCATCAAAACAGACTGGAGATTTATCTCTCACTTTATACTGTAAGGTAAAGATACAACCAGAGGAAATTCAACAATCATATCATCCTCTATGAACAGTCACTCGGTGATAGGGGGCCGTATGATGAATTTAGTTATTGGAGTGAGCACAGAGGCAGAAAGACAACATGACATCCTGAAAAAGGAACAATGTCCTGTACTCACTGCCCTGCAGCTCTGTAGCATTAATGATGTTAAACAGCGGGCGGTTTAAATAAAAAACAACAGCATGATGTTTTGGTCACAAATACATAACATAGTAAGTAATCATCATCTTTGCTTTTGTTTCTGATATAAACTGTGCTGTTAAAGGTTTTAATGGTCCGGAATTCAAAGAGTACAGACTTCAGCAGTTTAAGATCCTCTCTCTGATCACCAGGAGAATAAAAACAAGGAGAGAACTTTAACGTGATTCATCTGCACCTTTATACAACTTCCTCATAATAAAACAATTAATGAAGAATGTATGATTGTATGATTATAATCAGATGATCTTGTAAAACTTTACTATGTGTCTTATTTAGAGATTAAATTTTTTGTGCAGACAATAAAACAGCAGGAGTTTTGTCTTGTACAGTCTGTCACTTTAGGTGTAAACAAGCTGTTTTCACACCATTTAAAGCAGAAGTCAAACTGCAGATAAGATCAGCTCAGCTCTGTGCTGTGGTTAAAACAAGCTTCTCCTGTCTTCATGCACAGAACCTCGAATCAATGTGGACGCGGAACATTTTCAGATGAAAAAGCTGTTTTCAAATCTATCTGGGCTAGTACGCACGTAGCCTAAAAGTGTGTGCATCAATAACCTTTGATGGAAACAGGAACAAACAGAACAAAGACAAAGATCACACCTCCAACTAAGACAAGTCCTCACAAATACAGAGCTGATCTTATCATGACGGTCACTCCTGTTTTTAATGTGAAAACAGCTCACTCACAGCTGAGCTGTCAAACTGTCCTTCACAGGACTTCTGCTTTTCTTTAGTTTTAATAAATTCATTGTTTGCACATTTTTATCTCTTCAACCCTGAGACCACAGAGAAAAACAGGAACAAGACTTCTTACTCTGTCTTAAACTGAAAGGAAGAAAATAGCAAAAACAACCTGCAGCTGTTACCTCATTTAAACTGTTTTAAACTGAAATCCTAAAACAACAAAACGTCTCAGCATTTGTTTGACAGAAATGAAGGAGAAAATGTTTTTGTTCATCTGTTTAATTTTATATGAGCTTAGTTTGATTTGATAAGTATATGAGGCGGTACTGAACAGTCATTTTAAGATTAAATGGTAAATGGCCTGTATTTGTAAGCCTATGCGCTTTACACATCCAGTCATCCACCCATTCACACATTGGTGATGGCAAGCTACATTGTAGCCACAGGCACCCTGGGGCGCACTGACAGATTAGTTAGTAACATTATTTAGTAAATAACAATTAGCTAATGTTGTTCATGAGATTAATACATGAAATAGCAACATGGCACCTGTGTTCAGCTTGGCCACTGTTGCTGCTCCGTGTTTTTGTCGACTGCTTCAGTATATTGTGTTTTATCTTGTCATCTAATCTGTGTTATATCCTGAAGGTCTATTTGCTTATCGGATCTACAGTTCACATACATTGTTGAGTATCAAAATATGTATGGAAAAAACTTTTGACAGCTGGAAGAGCTACCACCAGGCTTTCCCTCCGCCGTTTGTCTGCCCTCCTCCCTCCATCACGGGCTAACAGAACGATTACCTGGATAGGCGAATTGTCTGGAGATGCGGAATGTTTTCACCTTGGCCTTTCATTCTACAAGACCACAGTTCCACAGCTAGGGGTACCGGGAGACTACGTCCTCTTTCCAGGTGTCTGCTGTCAATTCCCCTCAATCAGCTGTTGATGACATCAGCCTGTCACCTCCGCTTCAGATCACTCTCCTAAACGCTTGCTCCATAGCCAACAAATCATTTGTACTGAATGACTTTTTTAGCAGTATTAGTCTGGACTTCATGTTTCTCACGGAATCTTGGCAGCGGGAGAATGAATTTATCCACCTTAATGAACTCTGCTCGGTCGGCTGTCGCTTCATCGGGACTCCACGCTTAGACCGTCGTGATGGTGGTCTTGTCACTGTTCACCAAGACAGTTTCGCTTGCAGGTCTATGGACTCTGAGTTTTTCCCTTCCTTTGAGTCACAACTTCTTAAGGTTGGTTCTTCAGATATATTTTATTGTGTTTTAATTTACCGCCCTCCCGGCCCCGCTGGTGTTTTTATTCAAGATTTTACGGACTTTTTATCTTCCATTACTAAACTGGAGAAAGTCTTAATGATTGGGGATTTCAACCTCCATGTGGATGATCCTAGCTGTAGCATGGCCTCTGACTTTCTATCCATTACAGACTCTTTTAATTTTATTCAGCATGTCTCTGGACCCACCCATGTTAAAGGCCACACCTTGGACCTTGTGTTTTCCCTTGGCTTAGACATAACTAATGTCTGTGTTAAGGACATACAAGTGAGTGACCATTCCTGTGTTACTTTTAGTCTTAGCTTCCTACTGTACACACCACCTTCTAATCTCATGTTCCATAAGCGGTTCATAAATCAGGATGTTGCTTTGAAGTTTTCTAATATGTTGGACCCTCATGTGATCAGAGGCTGCACTGATGCTGATGCTGCTACACAGTGTTTTAACAATCATTACTTGGAGATTTTAAATTCAGTGGCGCCTATGAAATCTGTCATTGCTGCCTCAAAAAGAGCTCATCCATGGATAAATGATGATGTTAGGAAGGTCAAAAGAATCTGTAGAAAAGTAGAACGCCTTTGGAAATCAACTAAACTCGAAGTTCACAGGCTCCACCTTAGGGAACTTTGGGTTTCCTTACATGAAACCATAAAAACAGCCAGATCAGGATATTTTTCTCAGTTAATCTCATCAAGCAAGAGAAATTCCAAAGTACTGTTTGACTCCATAAACTCTACTGTTTCCCCCGTGGTCCACCCAGTACCATGACCTCTATATCTGAGAGTGATGAGTTTCTGAATTTCTTTGTGGATAAAGTTGATCATGTCCGTATGAGCATTGGTTCTCCAATATCATCTGTTTGTGTCTCTGGGCCACCTCCCCCTCATTTACTGTCAGCGTTTAACCCAATGAACGTACATGACCTTTCACTCCTGTGGGATAAAATGAAAATTACCACTTGTGCAAATGACATTCTACCTGCTGGGCTTTTCAAAAATGCTCTCTCTGTCATTGGCCCCTCTATTGTAGCGATATGCAATGCCTCTCTTTTAACAGGTGTGGTTCCTAGGTTCTGTAAGCATGCTGTTGTTGAACCAATATTAAAAAAGAGCAGTTTGGATCCAACTCAGCTTAAGAACTATAGGCCTATCTCTAAGCTTCCATTATTATCAAAAATTCTGGAAAAAGTAGTTGCAGATCAACTTACTACTTTTTTAGAAAAACATGAAATTTATGACAAATTTCAGTCAGGTTTCCGTAAAAGGCACTCAACAGAAACCGCATTACTTAAAGTCTCTAGCGACATTATGATGTCAGCTGACTCGGGAGCATCCTCAGTCATGGTTTTGTTGGACTTGACATTTGCCTTTGACACCATTGACCATACCATCCCGATTAACAGGCTGCGGGACATAGTCTGGAGTGGTTTCGGTCATACCTCTCCAACAGGGCCGTGCAGAGACGTTTATAGGGGCGGGTGCTCAAAGCTAAAAAGGGGCACATTGAACCAGGCTGAATAACAACAATACACATTCATCAAGAATCTAATATGGGATCGCATCATACTATATCACTGCTGTGAGGCAAAGCAAACGTAGCCTACGTTGCTGCTGCTCCTGCTGCTGATGGTGCTGGAGGGCAGGGCTTTGCTGATCTGAGACTGTAGACATTAAAAAGTCCATAGGAGAGATGGTAGCTAATTAAACACGTGTCATGAGATAATAACAAAATGTAAAGATTGGTGACAGCGCTTGTAGCCATAAGGCAACAAAAAACTGAGAAATAAACTAGACCCTGCCTGTGATTCACTCTTTGCCTCTCTTCGTCCTTCTATTTCCTCATCTCATCTATCACTCTCCACTTGCTGTCCATCTGAGAACAAGGCACAACTTGCTATTGCAATAAACTATTATTTAATTATCCACACTTAACAACTCTTACACTTAATCTATAATAAAATGATGACAGAAAAATGTTATAGAAGCAAAACATTTCACTTGTGCTTATTATTATTTTTATACTGGAATACGTCTCCAACAACTGGTACATGTGTTAATGTTACCTGTGCTCTTTGTAATCCAGCTGCTGAGGGATCCACTGCCTTTAGTATCCTCACACAACTCCTACTGTTTCCTCCTCTTGTCCTTACCAGCCATGTCTGGACAATGTTATATCATGAGTAATAATTCAAAAATCCATATACATAAAACACACACATGCACGCACACACAGTGACATTTTACACATTCTTCAGAATACTGTATATACTGTGGGCACAAGTTTCCATCATGGTGCTGATCCAGAATCCTTCCCTTATTATGTATTACTAGAGCTACAATAATAAAGCAATGAGGGAAAAAAAGTAATAAATTTATAATAATGTATTTATGATGATTCCATTTGTTTCACTATCCACTCTGTGCAGGGAGAAATCTTATTACATTTTTAAACTGTAGAGATACAATAATTTTGCTGCTGTAAAATCAGCATTTTGTCTTATTTAAAATATAAATCTAATATAATCTGTTTCTTAATGTATGCTCTTTAAAATACAGCGTGTTTTTTTAAACATTATAATAATCCATTATTATGTGGACATGCATATTAGATCGTTTTTAGTGAAATATAATCCCCCCAGAAAGGCAGGAAAAGCCCTGTAACTTACTTTAAAACTAAACATGTTCCCTAAAACGGTGGACAGAGCTACAGACCCATGACAGCCTTACCCAGTTAGCCAGCAGCTATGACCAGCACTACTTGTGCAGTTAATAAAAGGACAGGTAATGTTTGTCGCGCTGTTACACACACAGCACGCTCGTTTGTTTCAGTTTGTCAGTTGCCACAAGACAGCTTACCAACGTGTACGTAATAAACTAATACTCCTGTGTGCTTTAGACTACAGTGTGCGCCAAGGGCGTAGATTTGATTTTGGCATTGGTGGGGACGGATCATTCAACCACCGAACCCTGCGCTGTTTCTTTTTTTTTTCTTCCTTTTTGTCTTTGCTTCTTGATAAAAAAAGGAGAAATATACTTGCCTACATATGCTATTCCACATGCTTTTAAACCATTTAAAATTACAATTCATAGTTTTATATGTGAATTATATAATGTTAAATTACTATTAAACAAATTACTGACTAAGTATTTTAGACTGTAGTTTACTTCAGCCATATTCCATATAAATCAGGTATCATACAAAAATAAAAAAAAGCTTCAAATACAGTCATGACATTAAAGGAATATGACTTTAAGGACCTAACAACATTACTTCAGTTATAGTACACCAACATCTCTGATACATTAGGACTAAGGGAACACTGAATGACCTGCTGGTTTTTGTCCATAAAACTACTCATCTAAGATTACCACAAAGTAAAAGATCTCTCAGCAAAATTATGCAACATTTTAGGCACTATTGCCCCGATCAAATCAGTGAGCTGGGACTTCTTATTCTAAACATGAACTACTGTTACAGCAACAGACATGGATTACTGGTGCCCCACACAACAATTTAATGTCCACTATGTGAAGGAGTCTATACTATACTGTCTATACTATACTGTCCTGGTGGACATGGCAACACTTTTTTCATGGTTACATACAGTTTTAGACTGATGTGGGCCAAAGCCTAGCACATACCTGCCAACCTTGAGACCTGAGAATTAGGGAGACATTCAAAGGGGTTTTTACAGTGTTTACTTATCGGGAAAAAACAAGTTAAATGTCACCGGCCTGTTCCGGGGGTGTCCAAATTCAGAGGGTGCGTCCACCTGAGGACCCGGCCTTCGCGGTCTAAGTGGGCCGGATCCTCCGAAAGCCGGGTAGACCGGAAATGAGCGACTGTGAAATTGGGGGGTCTAGCCTTCATAATTACGTCACCTCTGCCCTCTGCTCCTTGCTGTCTAAATAAAATAAAATGTAACCGGACGCTTGCGTAGATTCTCGACCGTCTCACACTTCTGTTTATTCAGTTTTCTGTTTGACATTTATTCAGCTGTGTGAAAACCCCGGAGGAACCCTCCCGAGGGATTAATAAAGTTTTATTTAATCTAATCTAATCTAATAACTTTAATCTCAGCCAAACCGATTTACTCACGAACAAATAAAACACTGACAAAGGCTAAACAATAACATTTTTAAGTTATTCGAAGTTTACACAGCTACAATCTCGCCTGAAAATATGTTAAAAGTTTATTTCGAGTATGTTTGGGGAGTATGATTGTGTGTACATGTCTATGTATGTCTGTCCCTACGTTGGGTGAGTGCTGAGTGTTTGTATATGTGTGCATGAGGGTGGGAAAGCATGTTTGTGTCTGTGTGTGCCTGTTTGTCTGTGTCTATATGTCAGGTCGGGTCTTAGACTCCACCTCCCTGGGTACTCCCAGGCCCTCCAAGTGTGGAGGCCTATCTCCCCTCACCACACTCCCTGCTGGTAACTGATGCCCTCAGGGGTTGGTGCATTGGTGGTTCTTGGTGTCCGGGGCTGGGCGCTCAGGTATGCACCAGCTCACTCCCGGTGGCTACTTGGCGGGGCCTGGTGCCTGTCGCTCGGTCAGGCTTCTTCCGGGGCAAAGGGGGCCCTCGGGCCTCCGGCCTCGGGCCTGCAACTCGGTTCACTCTGGCACAGCTGGCTGCCGGCAGAGCCGGCGGGCACGCCAGTGCAGCCCCCTCTGGCTTCTGCTCCGTGGCTACTGGGTGACCCCCTCGTCTGGGGATCTCCTCAGCCCTTCCCAGGAAGGTGGCACGGATGCCCCTCCGGTGGTACTCCTTGGGCTCTCGCACTCTGGGGCCTCTGGATGTCTGGAGCCTGGATCTCCTCCATGCCTGCTTCATGCCCTGGGGGACGGGGCTATGGGCCTCCACACCCTCTAGCAGACCGTTACATGGGGAAACCTTTTGTATACAAGCGCGTTGATCCACACAGGTGTGCACACGGGTGTTCACTGTTCGTAGACATAAACTACACCTTTCTTAGCTGCTACTTCAAAGCACATTGTGCACTGTCTGTCCTGCGTGCTGCACAACAACTTTCAATATTTAGTATTTACTGCTATTCACACTTAGCTAGATTAACGTGATGGTGTTGTGTTTAGTATGTTGCTTTGTTTTTGTTTGGTTTTTTTTGCTTGTCTTCTCTTCTTTTTTTCTCAACAGGTGATCCAGGAGATTTTTTTTTTCTTTCTCTTTGTCTTTGTAAGTGCCCTTTCTCACTGTCCCTTTTCCCTTCTGTTTTTCTTTTCCTTCCTCTCTTTCTTTCTCCCTTTCCTATTCTTCAGTCATGTCTGTCCCATCTGTAACAACTGAAAATAAAATAAATAATAACAACAAAGTTTGATCAAATGGACCAATACGGCAATGCCATGATGATCCATTTGGCAAAATAAATCCATTTGGTATCCTTGTTGGTCTTCAGACAACAATTCTGACGGCTAAAGAACCAAATGGGACAGACAAAAAAAAAAAAAAAAAAGTTTATTTCGCGACCCAGAAAGAGTAATGAGAGTAATATTAATACTAAGTAGCTGCAGTAGTAGCAGCTATTGTAGGAAACTGGAATTGGCTGGGCCAATCTAGGATACGGTTTTTCAATTTTGTTGTCCGGGTGGAAAATCGGGAAAAATTGGGGAGAATGGTGGCTCCGGGAGATTTTCTGGAGGGGCACTGAAATTCGGGATTCTCCCGGAAAAGTCGGGAGGGTTGGCATGTATGGCCTGGTATTGCCTGTAACGTTATTATGACGAACACATTTTATGAGTGAACTTGACTTTAAGTGATTTACAGGTTTCTTTGAAAAATACTTTCTTATATCCAGGTTCTTCCTTTTTGCTGCCGTCCTCCTCTCCTCCTTGCAGGTCCTCACAGCGCAGGTTTGCCGCTGCTAAAACTATACAGAGCTCGCTGAAAGGCACAGCCAATCACATTGGCCATATTTGTCACATGAGGTGGGACTCTAGTAGAGAACGTCATTTAACTCTTTCTGCACCGCTGGGTGAATGAGACATTGACAGATCGTTTTTTCTTTCTATCAGGTTTGTATTTCTTTACTCAAAGAGATCAAATTATTGGTGGGGACAATTCAATAATCGCTGGATATTGGTGGGGACACGTCCCTTCCGTCCATGCCAAATCGACGCCCTTGGTGTGCACTGTACAGCTACTTACTGGTTTTGTCGCATCAGTCTGTGTCTCTGAGTTTTTGTGTTTCTCCTACAGCTCCGGACCGCAAAAAATGGGCGTGCTCTTTGTGAGCTCGTTCCTGGCTCGAAACCAGCGCGTTCTGCCATCAAGGGCGAACTAATGCAAGCCAGATCCTTTTATTTAGCAAAAATGTGATTAATAGTTAAATATTATTGTTGAGGGGCACAGACAGGACTCCACACGCACACACACCTGTAAAAAAAAATAATTAAAAATTAGTGCCTGCTCTCCAACAGATCTTTTAGTGTTTTTGTGAATCGGTTCATGTCACATTTTAAGGATCTGACATGTGGGGTACCGCAGGGTTCAGTTCTGGGTCCTATTTCTTTTGTACATGTTACCTCTAGGACTTATAATTAGGCAGTTCCCTGAGGTGTCTTATCACTTCTATGCTGATGATTTTCAGCTCTATTGCTCTTTTAAGCCGATGGAAGTCCATAAACTGTCCTCTTTAATTAATTGTTTAGCTTCCATTGAACAGTGGCTTGGTGACAACTACTTACAGTTGAACTCTGAGAAGTCAGAAACATTAATTATTGCCCCCGACAACCAGATACCTCTAATCAAACAGCATCTTGGTTCTCTTGGCTCATCTGTTCACTTGAGCCTCAGATACCTTGGTGTGATCTTTGATTCTGCCATGTCCCTAGAGCAACACTCTCGCCAGTTGATTAGGAATTGCCTTTTTCAGCTAAGAAACATAACCAAACTGCAAACTTTGCTGTCTAAATCTGAGTTAGAAATGGTTATTCATGCTTTTATTTCATCTCGCTTAGATTATTGTAACAGCCTTTTTCTTTGTTTGAGCAAAAGGAATCTTGACCGTCTCCAGTTAGTCCAGAATGCTGCTGCAAGGCTTTTAACCAAGACAGGAAAAAGAAAAGAGAGCACATTACACCAGTGTTACGTTCATTACACTGGCTTCCAGTACATTTTAGAATTCATTTTAAAATCTTGGTACTGACTTTTAAAGCTTTGAATTGTGATGCCCCTGCCTACATTTCCGATTTTTTAGAATCCCACACTCCCTCTCGCAGCCTGAGATCTTCTGATCAAAGGCTGTTGGTAGAACGAACTCGTTTTAAGACTAGAGGTGATAGATCTTTTAGAGCGGTGGCACCCAGATTGTGGAATGCTCTCCCTCCATGTTTACGTTGTCTTGATTGTATTTATTCTTTTAAAACCAGCTTTATTTAGATTGGCTTTTAATTAGATTTGTGCTGTAGGTTTGATTATTAATGTATTTTATGTATTTCTGTGTTATATTACTGTGAAGCACTTTGTGGTTTTTATCCTGTGAAAAGTGCTATATAAATAAATTGATTTGATTTGATTTGAAAACTAAAGTCATCTCACTTTAGTAATGTAAATATATTATGGCCAATATTATATTCATTGTCAGATTATTATGATATATTACAGCAGTGAACTCAAGCATCAGTAAAGTTTTAAGTTGCAGTTATTTATATTTCCTACCACGTTAAATCTTCAGTTAAAGACAAGTATCTATGACAGTGTATATATATATATAGATGTATCATATAAAAGAGACAATTATTGTTCTTTTAATATGTTGGCATTATTATATTTGGCTCAATGCTCACATATATGTGTAATACCTATAAAAATAAATAAATACATGTTCATACTTTTATTCATACTTTTATTCCACAATCAGAGAGAAAGAAACAGAGAGAGAGTGCAGGACAGACAGACAGGTGACAGTCTCAGGTGTACACACTGCTACAAAACAGCACAAGAGAAGGAGGATTTAGTGTTTGTGTTATTACGAGTGCTAAACAAGAAGAGTTCCAGATGGTCCAGTGGACACATGTGTGACTCCTGTGATTAAAGCATCTTTCTTTCAGCTTAACGAGTGAACCGTCAGCTCGTTCAAACACACGTTAAAGTCCGTTTGGCTCGACACCACCGAACAGAGGCAGCAATATAACATAGCTAACATTAACAGTGCAGTGAATCCTGCTTGTGCCGTCATATTCAGGACTGCAAACCGAGCAGCATCACTGACTTTCAGCTTGTTGTGTTTGTGGATATATGACTGACTTTAATTATCCATACAATCATTACATTCTCTGTACGATTAAAGTCAATTATTGAACAGCGTATATTTTGAAGTAAAGGCTTTAAAACCAAGTTAGTACAAACATTGCTAATGTCACATAACTTTCCCGACATGTGGACAAGTTTTAATATTCTTCATTATAAAAACATTTCCACATAAATAAGTTACATAATATTCTACACTTACTTTTAGATGTTTACTATTCGGCCGCCCCGCTTCAGCAGTCTGCCGTATTTTTTAGGATAATTATCCACATCCACTGCAGCGCTATGAACCCTGGGATATGTTGGGGCCACGAAGGATACACCTGACCCATACTTCAAATTTGGGGAAATGAAGGACGGATTTTTGGCCGCTTTTGGAGAAGCGTTTGAATTTGGCTTTAACTTTGTTGCGTTGCTGTGACATAGTCAGCCTTCAAATGTGGCCTTGAAGGATGCAGACTCTGAATTTGGAGACGCCATCTGTCTCCCATTCTACTTTAAATGTGATGATGACCACAGGCAAGGTTACACTACCTCCTGGTACAAAAAGGTGTTGTCATGTCGTCATTCAAATCACAACATGATTGTGATTTGGCGGTATATAAATACAATTGAATTAAGTTGAATTCTTGACTCTGGGGGCCTCTGGATGTTTGGAGTCTTGATCTCCTCCATACCTGCTTCATGCCCTGGAGGACGGGGCTGTGGCCCCCCACACCCTCTAGCAGATCATTACATGAAGGAACCTTTTAAAAAAGCAAGTGCGCTCATGCTCACAGGTGTACACAAGGGTGATCACACACACAAACTACACCCTTTTTGGCTCCTACCTCAAAGCACACACTGCGCTGTCGATCTCACGTGCTGCACCATAATGTTTAATATTTAGTATTTACTGTCATATTCCTATATATCATTGTGATCTTGTTTATTCTATTACTCTCATTTTCTACTGCTTGTTTTCTTTTTTCTTTCTCAACAGGTGATCCAGGTGATCGATATATGTATTTTTTGTCTGCTTATTCTGTTGGTTTTTGTTTTTTGCCCTCTTTTCCCCGTCCCTCTTCTCAGCTGTTTTTCTCTCCCTCTTTCTCTCTCCCCTTTCTTTCCTCCAGTAAAGTCTGTCCCGTATTCAGCAAGTGAAAATAAAATAAACAATAAAAGGTGAATCAAATAGACATCCCAAGGCTGGGATGGTCCATTTGGTAAAGTAAATCTGTTGGTCATCTTTCTTTGCCTTTAGACAATAATTCTGATGGCAAAAGAGCCAAACGGGACAGGCAAAAAAAAAAAAAAAAAGACACATTCATGCCCGTCGTGCTGTTGGTTAGTTCTGCTGAAAAGGTTGCCATGTAATTTATTAAAAGCCAAACTGTAGCCAAGGACCTGCCATAATTTGGCCAACTAGTCTCTCTCATAAAGATAAAAAAAAATAAAATTTCTGATATTCAACACTTATTTTATCTAACCTGGCCTTTCTTCCCAGTCCTTACTGTCTATCATTTTTTATGAGTCCTTTTGACTAAAGGACTAAATTTTACTAACAAGGGTTTGTGCAGTTTGGACTGTCAGAAAACAAAAATAATGACCCACTGCATCTTCAGATGGTCCTGTCTAAACCATATGCTGTAACCTGTCACCACAAAACATTTTATAAGTCATATATTGGCCGAATTAATTCCAGAAGAAGCAATGTGAATCAGCAGATACTCATGCTACCATTGGAGCAGACCTATGACATGAATGGTGTTAGTGGACCTACATACAGTGGCTTGCAAAAGTATTCGGCCCCCTTGAACTTTCCCACATTTTGTCACATTACAGCCACAAACATGAATCAATGTTATTCGAATTCCACGTGAAAGACCAATACAAAGTGGTGTACACGTGAGAAGTGGAACGAAAATCATACATGATTCCAAACATTTTTTACAAATAAATAACTGAAAAGTGGGCTGTGCATAATTATTCAGCCCCCTTTGGTCTGAGTGCAGTCAGTTGCCCATAGACATTGCCTGATGAGTGCTAATGACTAAATAGAGTGCACCTGTGTGTAATCTAATGTCAGTACAAATACAGCTGCTCTGTGACGGCCTCAGAGGTTGTCTAAGAGAATATTGGGAGCAACAACACCATGAAGTCCAAAGAACACACCAGACAGGTCAGAGATAAAGTTATTGAGAAATTTAAAGCAGGCTTGGGCTACAAAAAGATTTCCCAAGCCTTGAACATCTCATGGAGCACTGTTCAAGCGTTCATTCAGAAATGGAAGGACTATGGCACAACTGTAAACCTACCAAGACAAGGCCGTCCACCTAAACTCACAGGCCGAACAAGGAGAGCGCTGATCAGAAATGCAGCCAAGAGGCCCATGGTGACTCTGGACGAGCTG